>NW_024744357.1:5639382-5657339 GCF_018991925.1 Homarus americanus
AAATAATATACGTGATACAAATATGATATATAATAACTAGTTGGGGAGAAGCTCAAACTACAGGGCATTTCAACATAGTGACAGTGCAAGTAAGATTGACGATGAATACACTGGTTGATTACAAGTTATTGATAATTTTTACAATGGTTGGAACTGGGCTGTTCTTATAGCGATCAGTTCGTGCACGTATGGGCTGGATGCGGTTGTGGTGTCGAACAGCAATTCTCGGACGAGGATCTCAGGTGGTAGTAGGAGCCGATGTCGAGGATGGTGCAGAAGCTTCTCCTGGAATTTGCAGATGAGGTCGTGGTGATGGTCAGTGAGAGTCGAAAGGGTCAGTGTGTTGAACGCTTCTTGATATGTGGAATAGGAAGGGAGAGAATAATCTTGCATGCCCTCTTTTGCACTTTTCTAGGTGTTTCGTTGTGTGGCATTTAGAGAGGAAGACCAGGTGGGGGAGGCATGGTGAGCTTGGGAATAGATGTTGTGTAAACTGAGGAGCTCGGGTGCAGACTCGAGGGACTTGAGTGTGTGTGTGTGTGTGTGTGGGGGGGTCAAGGCTGACTTAAGAACAGGTTATCTGGTGATACTTGTTTTGTCTTCCACTGTCAGGATATCCCTCACGTTTTTATGTGTGTATCCTCTGACAACACACACACACTCCACACAGATTTTTGTGTGTGTGTGTGTGTGTGTGTGTGCGCGTGTGTAATAATAATAATAATAATAATAAACGGTTTATTAATAGAGTTGCAGCCGGTGGCTGAAAATATACAGACTTACATTTGATTTAGACATAATGATATGCATTGAATACATTTACAGGGCTGTACAGTACATAAATCAGGGTTGTTTATTATTTTAACAATAGGTGGGATGGTGCTGTTCTTGTATCTATTGGTGCTGGCTCTTATGGGCTGAATTTTGTTGTAGTGGCGGACTGCGCGAGGTGGTGGGGGCTGCCGGTGGCAGGAGGTGACGATGACGAGGGTGGTGCAGTAGTTGGCTGCCAAACCTTTCCATTGCTTGGTGGTGGAGGTCACTGAGGATGGCATTTCCAGGGTGGAGAGAGCGTTGATGTAGCCGGGTATTCTGCGCCAAGCATGATTCTGCTGGACCTTTTCTGTACCTTCTCTAGCCGACGTTGTTGGGTGGAGTTGAGAGAAGACGACCAGGCTGGTGACGCATACGTTAGTTTGTGGAGAATAAAGGCGTTGTACTTAGTCCTCCAGCTCTGGCGTGGGTGTGTGTGTGAGAGTGAGAGACCTTGGGTCGTCAGGGCCATCCTGATCTACAGACTTGTACTGTATGTGTTGGCGCTACAAGTTTCCTTCCTACAAGACCTTATCATCCTTGTGTTTACTTCTGTAGCTCACAATAATGGTTATCCTCCCTGTGACCTTTTGACTGTAGGTCAGAGGTCAGTGTTATCTCACTCCTGCTCCTCTCTTCCCCTTTTCTGTGGGGAGTAACTATGGGAAGGAACTATGGGGAGTGACTATGGGGAGTGACTATGGGGGAACTAGGAAGTAACTATGGGGGAGTATCTATGGAGTAACTAGGGGAGTATCTATGGGGTAACTATGGAAGTAACTATGGGGAGTATCTAGGGGTAACTATGGAAGTAACTATGGGGAGTATCTATGGAGTAACTATGGAGTATCTATGGGGGTAACTATGGAAGCAACTATGGAGTATCTATGGAAGTAACTATGGGGAGTATCTATGGGGTAACTATGGGAAGTATCTATAGAGTATCTATGGGGAGTAACTATGGGAAGTAACTATGGGGAGTAACTAGAAGTAAGTATGGGGGAACTATGGGGAGTAACTATGGGAGTAACTATGGGAAGTAACTATGGCATATTAGAATCTCTCTCTCTCTCTCCTCTGATTATATTTTACCATATAAGTCAAAACTGTCTTGGTCGATGACGTCATGAACACTAATAAACATCCCCGTCAGTGATGACGTCATGAACACTAATAAATCCCCGTGGGTTATGACGTCATGAACACTAATAAATCCTCGGGTTATGACGTCATGAACACTAATAAACATCCCCGTGGGTTATGACGTCATGAACAATAATAAATCCCGGGTTATGACGTCATAAACACTAATAAATCCCCGTGGGTTATGACGTCATGAACACTAATAAATCCCGTGGTTATGACGTCATGAACACTAATAAATCCCCGTGAGCGATGACGTCATGAAGTGTAACAAAAACCGGTGACGTCAGAAGGAAACATTAAGACAAGTGAGTCAGGACCACTGAGAGCTGTACTGTGAGTCATGATGAGTCTTTACCTTGTTGAGTCACTGCTGGTGTGTGATGGTACTGGTGGTGGTGTGTACTGTGAGTCATGATGAGTCTTTACCTTATTGAGTCACTGCTGGGTGTGTGATGGTACTTGGTGGTGTGTACCTGAGTCATGATGAGTCTTTACCTTGTTGAGTCACTGCTGGGTGTGTGATGGTACTGGTGGTGGTGTGTACGGGAGTCATGATGAGTCTTTACCTTGTTGAGTCACTGCTGGGTGTGTGATGGCACTGGTGGTGGTGTGTACTGTAGTCATGATGAGTCTTTACCTTATTGAGTCATGCTGGGTGTGTGATGGTACTGGTGGTGGTGTACTGGAGTCATGATGAGTCTTACCTTGTTGAGTCACTGCTGGGTGTGATGGTACTGGTGGTGGTGTGTACTTGAGTCATGATGAGTCTTACCTTGTTGAGTCACTGCTGGGTGTGTGATGGTACTGGTGGTGGTGTGTACGTGAGTCATGATGAGTCTTACCTTGTTGAGTCACTGCTGGGTGTGTGATGGTACTGGTGGTGGTGTGTGTACTGTGAGTCATGATGGTCTTTACCTTGTTGAGTCACTGCTGGGTGTGTGATGGTACTGGTGGTGGTGTGTACTGTGAGTCATGATGAGTCTGTACCTTGTTGAGTCACTGCTGGGTGTGTGATGGTACTGGTGGTGGTGTGTACTGTGAGTCATGATGAGTCTTTACCTTGTTGAGTCACTGCTGGGTGTGTGATGGTACTGGTGGTGGTGTGTACTGTGAGTCATGATGAGTCTGTACCTTGTTGAGTCACTGCTGGGTGTGATGGTACTGGTGGTGTGTACTGTGAGTCATGATGAGTCTTTACCTTGTTAGTCCTGTGGGTGTGTGATGGTACTGGTGGTGGTGTGTACTGTGAGTCATGATGAGTCTTTACCTTGTTGAGTCACTGCTGGGTGTGTGATGGTACTGGTGGTGGTGTGTACTGTGAGTCATGATGAGTCTTTACCTTGTTGAGTCACTGCTGGGTGTGTGATGGTACTGGTGGTGGTGTGTACTGTGAGTCATGATGAGTCTTTACCTTGTTGAGTCACTGTGTACTGTTTGCTGGCAGGGCGGAGAGGGGTGACTATTACGTCAGTCACCCCCCCTCTGAACCAATCACATCTTCCCTCTCTCCCTCACCACATCATCTCCCCTCACCCACCCCTCCCCACCTTCTCCCTCCTCCCCACCCCCCCCACCCCCACCTCCTCCCCCCACCCCTCACCCACTTAGCGTATCATATATCAATGCCCCAGTCTCACTAACACACACACCTCCCACACACACACAGACACACCGCCCACACACACACACCACCCACACACACACACACCGCCCACACACACACACGCCCACACACACACACACCGCCCACACACACCCACACACACACACAGACACACCGCCCACACACACCGCCCACACACACAGACACACACCCCCCACACACACCCCACACACACACACACACACCGCCCACACACACACCGCCCACACACACACACACACACACACACACCCACACACACACACACCGCCCACACACACACACACACCGCCCACACACACACACACACCGCCCACACACACACACACACCACACACACACCGCCCACACACACACCACACACACACACAGACACACACCGCCCCACACCGCCCACACACACACACCGCCCACACACACACACACCCCCACACACACACACCGCCCACACACACACACACCGCCCACACACACACACACCGCCCACACACACACACACCGCCCACACACACACACACCGCCCACACACACACACACCGCCCACACACACACACACACACACACCGCCCCACACACACACACACCGCCCACACACACACCGCCCACACACACACACACCGCCCACACACACACACACACACCGCCCACACACACACACAGACACACACCGCCCACACACACACACACACACACACCGCCCACACACACCGCCCACACCCCACACACACACACACACACACACACACACACACACACACACACACCGCCCACACACACACACAACACACACCGCCCACACACACACACCGCCCACACACACACAGACACACACCCACACACACACACCGCCCACACACACACACACACACCCACACACACACCGCCCCACACACACACACACACCGCCCACACACACACACACACACACGCCCACACACACACCGCCCACACACACACACACACACCGCCCACACACCCACACACACCGCCCACACACACACAGACACACACCGCCCACACACACCGCCCACACACACACACACAGACACACACCGCCCACACACACACACACACACACCGCCCACACACACACCGCCCACACACACACACACCGCCCACACACACACACCGCCCACACACACCGCCCACACACACACACACCGCCCACACACACACACCGCCCACACACACACACACACACACCGCCCACACACACACACCGCCCACACACACACACCGCCCACACACACACACACACACCGCCCACACACACACAGACACACACCACACACACACACACACACACACCGCCCACACACACACACCGCCCACACACACACAGACACACACCGCCCACACACACACAGCCCCACACACACACAGCCCACACACACACACCGCCCACACCTCCACACACACACGCCCACACACACACACACACACACACAGAGTCATGAGGTTGGTGACAGTGTTTCCACGAACATTGCTTAGTGACCTGACTCATGCTGTTGTGTCTGGTGGGAGTGTGTGGTGTGTGTGGTGCTGATGATGGTGTATGATGGTGTGGTGGTGTGTAGTGCTGTAATGGTGTATGGTGGTGTGTGAGTGGTGTTGTGTATGGTGGTGTGTGGTGGTATATGATGGTGTATGATGGTGTATGGTGGTGTATGGTGGTGTATGGTGGTGTGTGGTGCTGTGGTAGTGGTGATGGTGTGTGGTGGTGTATGATGGTGTGTGGTGCTGTGGGGGTGTGTGGTGGTGTGTGGTGGTGTATGGTGGTGTGTGATGGTGTGTGATGCTGTATAGTGTATGGTGGTGTATGAGTGGCATGTAGTGGTGTGTGGTGCTGTATGATGGTGTGTGGTGGCATATGGTGTGTGTGTGGTGCTGATGGTGGTGTGTGGTAGATGGTGAGTGTGAGTGCTGTATGATGGTGTATGGTGGTGTGTGGTGAGTGTATGTGGTGTATGGTGAGAGTGAGGAGAGAGAGGTAGTGAGTGGTGAGGTAATGGAGGTGAGTGAGAGGAGAGGTGAGGTGGTGGTGAGGTGGTGGTGGTGGTGAGGAGGAGGAGGTGAGGAGGTGAGGTGAGGAGGTGAGGTGAGGAGGGGAGGAGGAGGAGGTGAGGTGGGGTGAGGAGAGGTGGAGTGGTGGTGGAGGTGAGGTGGTGGGGAGGTGAGGTGGTGGGGTGAGGAGGAGAGGTGAGGAGGAGGGTGAGGTGAGGTGTGACGGTGATAAAGTTTATTGGGTGCTGTGTTTTTATGGTGTGTGCGTGCGTGCGTGCGTGCGTATGCGTGTGTGTGTGGTAGGAGGAGGAGAGCACAGTAGTACACAATACTCATTCAATAAACCGCTAATTATTATTCTTATTATTTATTATTATTATTATTATTATTATTTATTATTTTATTACTCTCGCCAGTAGCCGTAGTAGTAACGATAGTAGTAGAAGTAATTGTGGTTATTTACAACAGTTTCAGAACATGTCTAGTACTGGTTGGCTGAAGTTGTTACAAAAGCACAGTTAACGACAGAACCACAGCAGTTGTTGCCAGTTGTAGGAGGAAGCGTCACCAGCTCATTAAGATATGACCAAAGTTTTCCTGCTTCTGTCCATCCCAGTTGTTCTCCTCCACCACTCTCACCACCACTCTACTCCACCACTCTCCTCCACCACTCTCCACCACCACCACCACCATAACCACCGTTACACTGAGGCATTTCCTGTCCTTGGGTACCAGTAACACACACACACACACACACACACACACACACACACACACACACTAAAACATACATAATTAAACAGAGATAAACGACCCGCCTAGATAAACAGATAGACAGATAGATTTAAATTAAATAGACGGGATAATTTAACTGTTAATGTTAGTCTCTATCATCACCTGGTGCTGTTGCTGTGATGGTGGTTGTCTAGGTTAAGGTCGGGAAAGGATGGAAGGCCTGCTGGGGCTCAAGGCACACCCAGACACGAGGGATGGAGAAGTCACAACATATAGTCGTGGGGGGAAAGGTTGGAAAAGAAGTTTATTGAGTTAAACAGAGGGGGACGACACCCCTTGTTTTACATATTACAGAGTTTGTTGGCTAACTAAGCTAACCTAGGATTTAGAATGAGGTTGCACAATGGTTATTTTAGTAGACAATGACTAGATTTATTTTTACAATTACAAGTTTATTAACATCTTATATTGTATTACGTTATGGACTCACTTGATTGTGACTTGTTAAGTAATTTATATCATCTAAGTTTTAATCTAAGGTGGATCACTGTGGCGGACATAGATGGGTCTAGGGTTGGGTTGTTGTAGTGCAGGCAGACTCCGGGGCCACCAGGCGTGGGGTCTCCTCCGTTGATGTCTTCCCCGCGTAGGTGGTCTGGGCTGTGAGGGTCGTCCAGGAGCTTGTCCCAAACCTTCTTCCCTAGGCGATGGAACCTGAAGTTGAGGGCCTCTGTTTTATTTCTTAGGTGGATGGTTTCCACTGTCTCCTGGTAGGGTGACGCTTGGCCACTGGCTGACCTAGTGGTGATGGTGGTAGTGGTGATGGTAGTGGTGATGATGAGTAGTGATGGTGGTGGTGCTGATAGTGGTAGTGGTGGTGGTGGTGATGGTGGTAGTGGTGGTGGTGGTGGTGGTAGTGGTGTTGATGGTCGTGATGTGTGGTGATAGTGGTGATGGTAGTGGTGATGGTGGTGGTGGTGATAGTGGTAGTGGTGATGATGGTAGTGGTGATGATGGTGGTAGTGATGGTGGTAGTGATGGTGGTGGTGCTGATAGTGGTAGTGGTGATGGTGGTGGTGGTAGTGGTGGTGATGGTCGTGATGGTGGTGATGGTGGTGATGGTAGTGTGGTGATGGTGGTGGTGGTGATGGTGGTAGTGGGTGGTGATGGTGGTAGTGGTGGTGATGGTGTGGTGGTGATGGTGGTGTAGTGGTGATGGTGGTGGTGGTGGTGGTGGTGGTAATGGTGATAGTGGTGTTGGTATTGGTGTTGGTGGTGGTGGTAGTGGTGATGTGGTAGTGGTGGTGGTAGTGGTGATGGTGGTGGTGATGGTGTAGGTGGTGGTGGTGGTGGTGCAGTGGTGGTGGTGATGGTGGTGGTGACGGTGGTAGAATGGTGGTGATGGTGGTAGTTGTGATGGTGGTAGTTGCGGTGGTGATGGTGGTGGTGGTGATGGTGGTAGTGGTGGTGATGGTGGTGGTGACGGTGGTAGTGGTGGTGGTGATGGTGGTAGTTGTGATGGTGATGGTGGTAGTTGCGGTGGTGGTGGTGGTAGTGGTGATGGTGGTAGTGGTGATGGTGGTAGTGGTGATGGTGGTAGTGGTGGTGGTGATGGTGATTGTGATAGCGGTGGTGGTGGTAGTGGTGGCGGTGGTAGTGGTGATGGTGGTAGTGGTGGTGGTGATGGTGGTAGTTGCGGTGGTGGTGGTGGTGGTAGTGGTGATGGTGGTAGTGGTGGTGGTGGTAGTGGTGGAGGTGATGGTGATTGTGATAGCGGTGGTGGTGGTAGTGGTGGTGGTGGTCGCGGTGGTAGTGGTGATGGTGGTAGTTGTGATGATGATGGTGATGGTGGTGATGGTGGTGACGGTGGTAGTGGTGGTGATGAGAGGGGTTGTAGGGAGGAAGGTTGCAGTGTGGTGGGAAGGGAGGAGGAGGGTCAGGGAGAGGGTGAGGGTCGCTCTGCCACACGCCAGGAGGGTCACGTTACACACACTGTCATTACTGCTTTTTGTTGGTCTGCAGCTGCTCCCACCCAGCTGTTCCCCCCTCCACCTACCCAGCTGTTCCTCCTCCACCTACCAGCTGCTCCTCCCTCCACCCACTCAGCTGCTCCCTCCCTCCACCCAACTGTTCCTCCTCCACCCAACTGTCCCTCCCTCCACCCAACTGTTCACCTCTCACCCACACCACCCAGCTGTTCATTCTTCCACCCTCACCACCCAGTTGTTCATTCTTGTACCCCACACCACTCAGCTGCTCCACCCACATGCAGCTGTCTCCTCCCCACCCACCTTTCCACCAGCTGCCCCACCCAGCTGCACCTCCTCTCTCAGGTGTGTCGTGGTAACCGATTAAGCAGAGTATAGTATTCCTCTCATATATGGTGTGTGTGTGTGTGTGTGTGTGTGTGTGTGTGTGTGTGTGTGTGTGTGTGTGTCAGCAATACGCACACACCATTAATTACCCACTGACTCACCGGCGCCTCCGACCTGACTCCTACTGCTGTCTTATCCTTTCTGTCTGTCTGCCTGCCTGTTTTCCTGTCTGTCTGCCTGTCGCCATGTCTTCTGTTTGTCTGCCTGTCTGCCTGCATGTCTGCCATGCCTTCCTGTCTGTCTGCCTGTCTGCCATGCCTTTCTGTCTGCCTGTCTGCCATGCCTTCCTGTCTGTCTGCCTGTCTGTCTGTCTGTCTGCCATGCCTTCCTGTCTGTCTTCCATGCCTTCCGTCTGTCTGCCTGTCTGCCATGTCTTCCTGTCTGTCTGCCTGTCTGCCCATGTCTTCCTGTCTGTCTGCCTGTCTGCCATGCCTTCCTGTCTCTGTCTGCCTGTCTGCCATGCCTTCCTGTCTGTCTGCATGTCTGCCATGTCTTCCTGTCTGTCTGCCTGTCTGTCTGCATGTCTTCCTGTCTGTCTTCCATGCCTTCCTGTCTGTCTGCCTGTCTGCCATGCCTTCCTGTCTGTCTGCCTGTCTGCCATGCCTTCCTGTCTGTCTGCATGTCTGCCATGCCTTCCTGTCTGTCTTCCATGCCTTCCTGTCTGTCTGCCTGTCTGCCATGCCTTCCTGTCTGTCTGCATGTCTGCCATGCCTTCCTGTCTGTCTTCCATGCCTTCCTGTCTGTCTGCATGTGTTCCATGTCTTCCTGTCTGTCTGCCTGTCTGCCATGTCTTCCCTGTCTGTCTGCCTGTCTGCCATGTCTTCCTGTCTGTCTGCCTGTCTGCCATGTCTTCCTCATCTGTCTGCCATGCCTTCCTGTCTGTCTGCCATGCCTTCCTGTCTGTCTGCCATGTCTTCCCTGTCGTCTGCCTGTCTGCCATGTCTTCCTGTCTGTCTGCCTGTCTGCCATGCCTTCCTGTCTGTCTGCATGTCTGCCATGTCTTCCTGTCTGTCTGCCTGTCTGTCTGCATGTCTGCCATGCCTTCCTGTCTGTCTTCCATGCCTTCCTGTCTGTCTGCATGTCTGCCATGCCTTCCTGTCTGTCTGCCTGCCATGCCTTCCTGTCTGTCTGCATGTCTGCCATGTCCCTGTCTGTCTGTCTGCATGTCTGCCATGCCTTCCTGTCTGTCTTCCATGCCTTCCTGTCTGTCTGCCTGTCTGCCATGCCTTCCTGTCTGTCTTCCATGCCTTCCTGTCTGTCTGCCTGTCTGCCATGCCTTCCTGTCTGTCTGCATGTCTGCCATGCCTTCCTCTGTCTTCCATGCCTTCCTGTCTGTCTGCCTGTCTCCCATGCCTTCCTGTCTGTCTTCCATGCCTTCCTGTCTGTCTGCCTGTCTGCCATGCCTTCCTGTCTGTCTGCATGTCTGCCATGCAGACAGACAGAAAATAACCATTCAAACAGACAAACATGAAAGGCTGGGCACAGAAGGCTTGATGAGCTGAACAGACATGAGTGTTTGGAAAACGAGACTATACTGAGACAGACAGGAAGGCATGGCAGCTGAGCAGACGAACAGAGAGGCATGGAAGACAGACGAAAGGCATGACAGCTGGCTGGGCTGAACTGAGAACATGGAAGACAGACGGGGAAGGCATGCTTCGAACAACCTGAACAGACAGGCTGAAGAACATGGCAGACCTTCTGAACAGACAGGAGGCGCTGGCTGGGCTGGGCTGAACAGAGGCATGGCAATGCAGACAGACAGAAGCACATGGAAGACAGGAAAGGCATGGCAGACCTGCTCTGGACAGAACAGGCTGTTGGGCTGGGAGGCATGGCTGAACATGCAGACTGGTTTCAGAGCTGGAAGGCTATGAGCACAGACGAAGACAGGAAGACGTGGCAGACAGTTGAGGCATGGGAGGCCAGACAGTGGAAGCATGAGCGAACCAGTTTGGGCAGACCCAGAAGACATGGCAGACAATTCAGACGAACAATTTCTATGACGACAGGAACAATTCAGAACAGAAGACCGGAAGGCTGCTCTGATTTTGAAGGCATCGAACAGTATGTTTGAACGAACGAGCATGTTTGAAGGCATGAACAGGCTGACAGGCAGGCTGAGCTGAAGATGAGCTGGTTTTCAGAAGGCTGTAACGGGCTGGCAGGCTGAGCTGGGCTGGAAGGCATGGAGGTTGGGCTGAAGGCGTGGCTGTCTGGTTGAACAGACAGGAAGCGACGGACTGAACGAAGGCATGACGGCTGGAGCATGACGGGCTGGTTTGAACAGTGGAACAGTTTGAAAGGATAGTTGATCATCAGGCAGCTGGTGTGGTGTGGGCTGGTGGAGGAGGCAGCTGAGGTGGGTGGAGGGAGGCCAGCTGGGTAGGTGGAGGGAGGAACAGCTGGGTGGAGTGGAGGAACAGCTGGGTGAGAGCCTGAACAGCTGGTGAGCAGTGTGTGGCTGTCCCTGGCGTGTGGCCCCAAAACAATAGTCATGAGTCATGGTGGAACATGCAAATCATATATATATATACCACCACCACCACTACCTGCATCACTACCACCACCACCACGATCACCACTACCACCACCAGCACTACCACCACTATCACCATACCACTACCACCACCACCACCATCACCACTACCACTATCACCACCATCACCACCACCATCACCACACCATCACCACTACCACCATCACCACCACCATCACCACTACCATCACCACTATCACCACCATCACGACCATCACCACCACTACCACCTGCACCATCACCACTACCCACTATCGGCACCTGCCATCACTGCCATCACTGCCACCATCACCCAACCCATGAGGCAGAACCTGTTGCAGGACAGTGGCGCATGCGCGCAGTGTGTGGATGTGTGTGTGTGGAACACCACCACACCACCATACGCATCATACACAGCACCACACCACGCACCATCATGCACCATCATCCAGCACCACCCACCACACCACCAGACTGCAGCATGAGTCAGGCTGTGTTATTATTATTGGGCGGTGTGTGTCTGTGTGTGTGTGTGGGGAGTGTGTGTGTTGGTGAGACTGGGGCATTGATATGAAGGATACGCTAAGTGGGTGAGGGAGGTAGGGGAGGAGGTGGGGGTTGGGGGGGGTGGGGGAGGGAGGAGAAGGTGGGGGAGGGGGTGGTGAGGGAGATGATGAGGTGAGGGAGAGAGAGGAAGATGTGATTGTCCAGAGGGTACTGACGTAATAGTCACCCCTCTCTCCGCCCCAAGCAACACAGTGACTCAACAAGGTAAAGACTCATCATGACTCACAGTACACACCACCACCAGTACCATCACACACCCAGCAGTGACTCAACAAGGTAAAGACTCATCATGACCACAGTACACACCACCAAATCACACACCCAGCAGTGACTCAACAAGGTAAAGACTCATCATGACTCACAGTACACACCACCACCAGTACCATCACACACCCAGCAGTGACTCAACAAGTAAAGACTCATCATGACCACAGTACACACCACCACCAGTACCACCACCCAGCAGTGACTCAACAAGGTAAAGACTCATCATGACTCACAGTACACACCACCACCAGTACCATCACACACCCAGCAGTGACTCAACAAGGTAAAGACTCATCATGACTCACAGTACACACCACCACCAGTACCATCACACACCCAGCAGTGACTCAACAAGGTAAAGACTCATCATGACTCACAGTACACACCACCACCAGTACCATCACACACCCAGCAGTGACTCAACAAGGTAAAGACTCATCATGACTCACAGTACAGCCCTCAGTGGTCCTGACTCACTTGTCTTATAGTTTCCTTCTGATCACCGGTTTGCTTACACTTCATGACGTCATCGCTCACGAGGATTTATTAGTGTTCATGACGTCATAACCCACGAGATTTATTAGTGTTCATGACAATGTTCATGACGTCATAACCCACGGAAGTCCTCACCCGGATGTTTATTATGTTCATGACGTCATAACCCACGGGATTTAAGAACAACCCACGGTTAGTGTTCATGACGTCATAACCACGGGATTTATTAGTGTTCATGACGTCATAACCCACGGAGTTATAGTGTTCGCGACGTCATAAACCCACGGGATGTTTATTAGTGTTCATGACGTCTAACCCACGGGGATTTATTAGTGTTCATGACGTCATAACCCACGGGATTTATTAGTGTTCATGACGTCATAACCACGGATTTATTAGTGTTCATGACGTCATAACCCACGGGATTTATTAGTGTGACTCATAAGTTTATGACGTCATCACTGACGGGGATGTTTATTAGTGTTCATGACGTCATCGACCAAGACAGTTTGACTTATTGGTAAAATATAATCAGAGAGAGAGAGAGAGAAAAAAAAAAAAAAAAAAAAAAAAATTCAATATGCCATAGTTAACCTCATAGTCCTCCATAGTCCCCATGTCATCCCATAGTTACCCCCATAGTCACTCCCATATCACCCTCATAGTTATCCCATAGTTACTCCTCATAGTTACTTCCCATAGTTCCTCCCCATAGTCACCCCCATAGTCACTCCCCCATAGTTACTTCCCATAGTTCTCCCCAGTACTCCCATAGTTACTTCCCATAGTTACTTCCCATAGTTACTCCCCATAGTTACTCCCCATAGTTACTTCCTATAGTTCCCCATAGTTACCCCCCATAGTTACTCCCCATAGTTCCTCCCCCAATCCTCCCCCATAGTTACTTCCTCAGTTCCATAGTTACCCCATATTCCATAGTTACTCCAGTTCCTCCCCATCGTTCCTCCCCATAGTTCCCCAAGTTACCCCCATACCACCCATAGTTACTCCCATAGTTACTCCCATAGTCACTCCCCCATAGTTACCCCCATAGTTCCCCATAGTTACTCCCCATAGTCACTCCCCATAGTTACCCCCCCATAGTTACTCCCCATAGTTCCTCCCCATAGTTCCCCATAGATACTCCCCCATAGATACTCCCCATAGTTCCTCCGTTCCCCATAGTTACTCCCCAGTCACTCCCCATAGTTACTCCATAGTTACTCCCAAGTCACTCCCATAGTTACTCCATAGCCCCCATAGTTACCCCATAGTCACCCCCCATAGTTACCCCCATAGTTACTCCCCATAGTTCCTCCCCATAGTTCCCCATAGTCACTCCCCCATAGTCACTCCCCATAGTTCCTTCCCATAGTTACTCCACAGAAAGAGAGGGAGAGGAGGGAGATAACAACCTCTGACCTACAGTCAAAAAGGTCAGGAGGATATCATTATTGTGAGCTACAGAAGTAAACACAAGGATGATAAGGTCTTGTAGGAAGGAAACTTGTAGCGCCAACACATACAGTACAAGTCTGTAGATCAGGATAGCCCTAACGAACCCAAAGGTCTCTCTCACTCTCACACACACACACCCACCGCCAGAGCTAGGGACTAAGTACAATGCCTTTATTCTCCACAAACTAACGTATGAACGTCACCAGCCTGGTCGTCTTCTCTAACTCCAACCAACAACGTCGGCTAGAGAAGGTAGAAAGGCCTGCAGAATCATGCTTGGCGCAAATCTCCGCTACATCAACGCTCTCTCCACCTGGAAATGTCCCTCAGTGACCTCCACCACCAAAGCACTGCAAGGTTGGCACCAACTCTGCACCACCCTCTCGTCATCGTCACCTCCTGCCACCGGCAGTTCCCCCCACCTCGCGCAGTCCGCCACTACAACAGCCCATAGAGCCAGCCCTATAGATACAAGAACAGCACAAAAACACGCCAGCCTGTAAATGTATTCAATGCATATCATTATGTCTAAATCAAATGTAAGTCTGTATATTTTTCAACATACAACATATAAACCGTTTATAATTATTTATTATCACCCACACACACACACACACACACACTAAATCTGTGTGGAGTGTGTGTGTGTTGTCAGAGGATACACACATAAAAACGTGAGGGATATCCTGACAGTGGAAGACAAAACAAGTATCACCAGATAACTCGTTCTTAAGTAACAGCCTTGACCCCCCCACACACACACACACACATAAGTCCCTCGGAGTTCCCGCACCCGAGCTCCTCAGTGTTTACACAACATTCATACTTCCCAATCACCTACACTCCCCACATGTGATTTCCTCCTAAGCCCCACACACAACACCTGAAAAGACATGCAAAATTATCTCTCCCCTTCCTATTCCACATATCAAGAAGCGTTCACACTGACCTTTCGACTCTCACTGACCATCACCCGACCTCATCTGCAAATTTGGTGAAGCTTTACCATCCTCGACATCTCGGCTCCTACTACCACCTGAGATCCTGGTGCTGTTCGACACCACAACCGCATCCAGCCCATACGTGCACGAACTGATCGCTATAAGAACAGCCCATTTCAACCATTGTAAATTATCAATACTTGTAATCAACCAGTTATTCACTCCCAGTCAATCTTACTTCTTACTGTCACTATGTTGAAATGCCCTGTAGTTTGACCTCCCCAACTAGTTATTATATATATCTACTTCATCATATTATTTGTCAAATCAAGAGACCCGACTGTATAGCCTTCCGGATGCTATGACCTTTCAATAAACCGTTAATTATTATTATCATCACTCACACACTTTATATGGTAATAATAAAAATACTAACAATAAACTAAACACAGACATCTTTGTCAAAACAAGGCGCTACTGACCATGGGTAGGGAGGAGCAGGAGTTAAGGGAGGGAGCGGAGGGGAGGGGAGGCAGGAGGTGGGAGGGAGAGGGAGGTGGGAGGCCAGAGAGGGCAGGAGGTGGGGAGGGGCAGGAGGTGAGGAGACAGGAGGTAGGGGAGGGGCAGAATGAGGGAGGGCAGGAGGAAGGAGGGGCAGGAGGTGGGGAGACGGAATCCCTGGTCAGTGGTCAGGAGGGCGTGGGGGTGAAGGTGGTGATGGCAGGTGGTGAAGGAGGGAGTGATGGTGGTGAGGAAGGAGGAGTGGTGAAGGAGGGTGATGGCAGGTGGTGAAGGAAGGAGGGTGATGGCAGGTGGGGTGAAGGAGGGTGATGGCAGGTGGTGGTGAAGGAAGGAAGAGGCACGTAATAGTATGTCTGGGGAGAGAGTACAGCAGGCATAGACAACCTCCTACATAACTACCAGGACACAACCCTAACAGGCAGGCCCTCTCCTACCTTCCTTCCTCCACCTCTACTCTTCTTCTTCTTTCTCTAAAAAACAAGGAGAGAAGAGAGAAAGGAGAGAGAGAAAGGAGAGGAGAGAGGGAACTATAACGTATCAGACACGCCAGAGTAAGATGATCAGTGAGAAGTGAACCTTACCTCGGCCACCAGGTGTGACCGCTGGTCTCTCTCTCTCTCTCTCTCATAATTAATTTAATTTTACCACTTACAGCGGCTAGTTTATTGTGCACCCCATACTCAACCTGTGAGCGGTAGTGCAAAAGGATTACAGAGTAGGTTTACAAAGGGATAGAAATCTTAACCCCCGTTGTCAGGATATTGGTATTATTTGTTTAGTTCTATACATAAAAGGGGTAACTTGTTAACACCTGCGTAAGAAAGTATCAAGCACATTGTGTTTCGATTCCTTTAGGGGAACTGATATAGATATAAGTGGATACAATCTTAATATGTCGGCCATCTTGCCATTAGAGATAAAGTGGACCTGTCCCAAAGGGTTCTATCATAGCAACACACTCGAGGGCCTAGTGCTGGAAGTGTGGCCATATGTCTGGCACTTGATGTATTCACACTTCTGCTTGAGGAACATACTGCCAGAGGTATATATCTAACCTAGTCTATCAGTTACAACATATAGTGATCTTGTTACTTGCTCCATACACATGTTTGCTTGATACCATCAGGGTAAACAAGGACCGACTAGTGCCTGTGTGCCAATAAGGTTCATGGTCTTTTGACAGACCCAGATTGTATTCAACAGTGTCTTCGTTAGACGTGAGTTTGGCAGGCATCAATTCATCATTTCTGGTGGGAGGATTCACAGTTTGATCTTGACTCCCCCCCCGGTCAACAGAATTACCCATATTTGTGTCTGTCTAAGAAAATTGTGTGTGTGTGTGTGTGTGTCTCAAGTTGCTGAAGAAAGGAAGATGGCTGCCAAATTACACTGAAACCTCCCCCATCCACTACTTCCTACCACTATCACCACAATTATTAACACCACCACCACCAGTATAACTATAACACCCCTCCTCATCCGCCACCACCGCCGCAAACATCTCCCCCTCAGCTAACTGGTGTGTGGGGAGGATCTTGCAGGACTTCTCCAGGGGAGGAGGTAAGAAATCCTCTCTCTACCTCCCCTCAGTATCGATTCCCCAGCACACCTCCATGGACCCGTGGTGGTGGTAAATGGTGGTGGTGGTGGTGGTGGTGGTGGTGGTGGTGGTGATGGTGGTGTTGTTGGTGATGCTTGTCGTTGGTGATCATTATTTGGTGTTGATGGTGGTGGTGTTATGTGTGGTCATTTGTTGTTGTTGTTGTTGTTAGTTGATGGTAGATATTGGTGGTAATTGGTGGTGGTGGTGCTGTTGGTGGTGTTGGTGGTGTTGTTGTTGTTGTTGGTGGTGGTGGTGGTGGTGTTGGTGGTGATGGTGGTGGTGGTGGTGGTGTTATTGTTGTTGGTGTTGTTGTTTGTGGGCTTGTGTTGTTGGTGGTGGTGGTGGTGGTATTGGTGGTGGTGGTGGTGGTGGTGGTGGTGGTGGTGGTGTTGTTGTTGTTGTTGTTGTTGTTGGTGGAGTAGCTAACTTACAGATTTTGACGCAGATACTTGACCAAGCTAACACACACACACACACACACACACACACACACACACACACACACACACTGCACCGCACACACACACACACACACGCACACACACACAAACACACAAACAAACACACACACACACAACAGTAGTGAACATATTAAGCCAGTGAGAACAACTCAACATAACAGCCGTACCCAAGTTAACCTTCACACAGTGAAGTCCCAGGTACTCAGCGATAACGGCCCTGAGACACCAACCAACTATGTAATCCGTCACTAACAGGAAGGCTAAGACACTCTCATATATCCATCTGAAAGGAATACACCACATGTCCCTCATAACACCAGAGGGAATTACTACACCACGGAGGCCCCTCATAACACAACATCTGTGAGGAATTACTACACCACGAGAGGCCCCTAAATACGTAACTTCTA
>NW_024744357.1:5657439-5783140 GCF_018991925.1 Homarus americanus
GGGGGGCAGGGGTGTGGTGGGTGGGCAGGGGTGTGGTGGGGGGAGGCAGGGGTGTGGTGGGGAGGCAGGAGGGTGTGGTGGGGAGGCAGGGTGTGGTGGGTGGGGCAGGGGTGTGGTGGGTGGGGCAGGGGTGTGGTGGGGGGGCCAGGGGTGTGGTGGGTGGGGCAGGGGTGTGGGTGGGTGGGGGCAGGGGTGTGGTGGGTGAGACGGGGTGTGGTGGGGGGCAGGGGGTGTGTGGTGGGGAGGCGGGGTGTGGTGGGGAGGCGGGGGTGTGGGTGAGGGCAGGGGTGTGGTGGGGAGGCAGGGGTGTGGTGGGTGAGGCAGGGGTGTGGTGGGTGAGGGCAGGGGTGTGGTGGGGGAGGCAGGGGTGTGGTGGGTGGGGCAGGGGTGTGGTGGGTGAGGCAGGGGGTGTGGTGGGTGGGGCAGGGGTGTGGTGGGGGGCAGGTGTGGTGGGTGGGGCAGGGGTGTGGTGGGTGAGGCAGGGGTGTGGTGGGGTGGGGCAGGGGTGTGGGGTGGGGTGGGGGCGGGGTGTGGTGGGTGGGGCGGGGTGTGGTGGGGTGGGGCAGGGGTGTGGTGGGGGGCGGGGTGTGGTGGGTGAGGGCAGGGGTGTGTGGGTGAGGAGCGGGGTGTGGTGTGAAGGGCAGGGTGTGGTGGGTGAGGCAGGGTTGTGGTGGGTGAGGGCAGGTGTGGTGGGTGAGGGCGGGTGTGGTGGGGGGCGGGGGTGTGGTGAGGGGGGGGAGGCTGGGGTGTGGTGGGTGGGGGCAGGGGTGTGGTGGGGAGGGCAGGGGTGTGGTGGGTGAGGCTGGGGTTGTGTGGTGGGTGAGGCAGGGTGTGGTGGGGAGGCAGGGGTGTGGTGGGGGGGCAGGGGTGTGGTGGGTGGGGCAGGGTGTGGTGGGGGCAGGGGTGTGGTGGGGCAGGGGTGTGGTGGGTGGGGGCAGGTGGTGGTTGGGGCGGGGGTGTGGTGGGTGGGGCGGGGTGTGGTGGGTGAGAGGGGAGTGTGGTGGGTGAGGGCAGGGGTGTGGTGGGGAGGCAGGGGTGTGGTGAGGAGGCGGTGTGGTGGGTGGGCAGGGGTGAGTGGGTGAGGCAGGTTGGTGAGGTGGGTGGGGCAGGTGTGGTGGGTGGGGCAGGGTGTGGTGGGTGGGGCAGGGGTGTGGTGGGTGGGGCAGGGGTGTGGTGGGTGGGGCAGGGGTGTGGGGAGGCGGGGTGTGGTGGGGAGGCAGGTGTGTGGTGGGTGGGGCAGGGGTGTGGTGGGTGGGGCAGGGGTGTGGTGGGGAGGCAGGGGTGTGGTGGGGAGGCGGGGTGTGGTGGGTGAGGGCAGGGGTGTGGTGGGTGAGGGCAGGGGTGTGTGTGGGGTGGGTGGGGCAGGGGTGTGGTGGGTGGGGCAGGGTGGTGGGTGGGGCAGGGTGTGGTGGGTGAGGCAGGGTGGTGGGTGAGGCATGGTGTGGTGGGGAGGCAGGGTGTGGTGGGTGAGGCAGGGTGTGGTGGGTGAGGCAGGGTGTGGTGGGGAGGCAGGGTGTGGTGGGTGAGGCATGGTGTGGTGGGTGTGGGGCAGGGGTGTGGTGGGTGGGGGCAGGGGTGTGGTGGGTGGGGCAGGGGTGTGGTGAGGGAGGCAGGGGTGTGGGTGGGGCAGTGGTGGAGGCAGGGGTGTGTGGTGGGGAGGCAGGTGTGGTGGGTGAGGCAGGGTGTGGTGGGGAGGCAGGGTGTGTGGTGGGTGAGGCAGGGTGTGGTGGGTGAGGCAGGGTGTGGTGGGGTGAGGCAGGGTGTGGGTGGGGCAGGGTAGTGAGGGAGGCAGGGGTGTGGTGGGTGAGGGCATGGTGTGGTGAGGGGGGAGGCAGGTGTGGTGGGGGAGGCAGGGGGTGTGGTGGGTGGGGCAGGGGTGTGGGGAGGCAGGGGTGTGGTGGGTGGGGCAGGGGTGTGGTGGGTGAGGCAGGGGTGTGGTGAGGAGGCAGGGTGTGGTGAGGGAGGCAGGGTGTGGTGGAGTGAGGCAGGGTGTGGTGGGTGAGGCAGGGTGTGGAGGTGGGTGAGGGCAGGGTGTGGTGAGGGGGGGGGGCAGGGTGTGGTGGGTGAGGCAGGGTGTGGTGGGGAGGCAGGGTGTGGTGGGTGAGGCAGGTGTGGTGGGTGAGGCAGGGGTGTGGTGGGTGAGGCAGGGGTGTGTGGTGGGGAGGCAGGGTGTGGTGGGGAGGCAGGGTGGTGGGTGAGGCAGGGGTGTGGTGGGGAGAGGGGTGTGGGTGGGTGAGGAGCAGGGTGTGGTGGGTGAGGCAGGGTGTGGTGGGTGAGGCAGGGGTGTGGTGGGTGAGGCAGGGTGTGGTGGGGAGGCAGGTGTGGTGGGTGGGGCAGGGTGTGGGTGAGGGAGGCAGGGTGTGGTGGGGAGGCATGGTGTGGTGGGGGGGGGAGGCAGGGTGTGGTGGGTGAGGGCAGGGTGTGGTGGGTGAGGCAGGGTGTGGTGGGTGAGGCAGGGTGTGGGTGGGTGGGGAGCAGAGGGGTGTGGTGGGGGGAGGCAGGGTGTGGTGGGGGAGCAGGGGTGTGGTGGGGGAGGCAGGGTGTGGTGGGTGGAGCAGGTGTGGTGAGGGCAGGGTGTGGTGGGGAGGCAGGGTGTGGTGGGTGAGGCAGGGGTGTGGTGAGGAGGCAGGGTGGTGAGGAGGCATGGTGTGGTGGGGAGGCAGGGTGTGGTGGGTGAGGCAGGGTGTGGTGGGTGAGGCAGGGTGTGGTGGGTGAGGGCAGGGGTGTGGTGGGTGGGGGCAGGGTTGTGGTGGGGGAGGGGCAGAGGGTGTGGTGGGGGAGGCAGGGGTGTGGTGGGGGGGGCAGGGGTGTGGTGGGGGGAGCAGGGGTGTGGTGTGGGGGAGGCAGGGGTGTGGTGGGGTGGGGCAGGGTGTGGTGGGGGAGGCAGGGGTGTGGTGGGGAGGCAGGGTTGTGGGGAGGCAGGGGTGTGGTGAGGCAGGGTGTGGTGGGGAGGCAGGTGTGAGGAGGCAGGGTGTGGTGAGGAGGCAGGGTGTGGTGGGTGGAGGGAGCAGGGGTGTGTGGTGAGGAGGCAGGGTGTGGTGGGTGAGGCAGGGGTGTGGTGGGTGAGGCAGGTGGTGGGTGGGGCAGGGGTGTGGTGGGGGGGCAGGGTGTGGTGGGTGGGGCAGGGTGTGGTGGGGAGCGGGGGTGTGGTGGGTGAGGCAGGGTGTGGTGGGTGAGGCAGGGGTGTGGTGGGTGGGGGCAGGGTGTGGTGAGGGGCAGGGTGTGGTGGGTGAGAGCAGGGTGTGGTGGGAGGCAGGGTGTGGTGAGGAGGCAGGGTGTGGTGGGGAGGCAGGGTGTGGTGGGGAGCAGGGTGTGGTGGGGGAGGCAGGGTGTGGTGGGTGAGGCAGGGTGTGAGGAGGCAGGGGTGTGGTGGGGAGGCAGGGTGTGGTGAGGGGGCAGGGTGTGGTGGGTGGGGCAGGGGTGTGGTGGGTGGGGCAGGGGTGTGGTGGGTGGGGGCAGGGTGTGGTGGGGAGGCAGGGTGTGGTGGGTGAGGCAGGGTGTGGTGGGTGGGAGCAGGGTGTGGTGGGTGAGGCAGGGGTGTGGTGGGTGAGGGCAGGGTGTGGTGAGGAGGCCGGGAGGTGTGGTGGGTGAGGCAGGGTGTGGTGGGGAGGCAGGGGTGTGGTGAGGAGGCAGGGTGTGGTGGGGGAGGCAGGGGTGGTGGGGGGAGGCAGGGGTGTGGGGAGGCAGGGTGTGGTGGGGAGGCAGGGTGTGGTGGGTGGGGCAGGGGTGTGGTGAGGAGGCAGGGGTGTGGGGTGAGGAGGCAGGGGTGTGTGGTGGGGAGGCAGGCAGGGTGGGGGTGGTGTGGTGGGGTGAGGCAGGGGGGTGTGGTGGGAGGGAGGCAGGGTGAGGTGGGGAGGCAGGGTGTGGTGGGTGAGGCAGGGTGTGGTGGGGGAGGCAGGTGTGTGGGGGAGGCAGGGTGTGGTGGAGGGGAGGCAGGGTGTGGTGGGGAGGCAGGTGTGGTGGGGGAGGCAGGGGTGTGGTGAGGGAGGCAGGGTGGTGGGTGAGGCAGGGTGTGGTGGGTGAGGCAGTGGTGGGGGAGGCAGGGTGGTGGTGAGGCAGGGGTGTGGTGGGGAGGCAGGGTGGTGGGGGAGGCAGGGGTGTGGTGGGTGAGGCAGGGTGGTGAGGGAGGCAGGGTGTGTGGGGGGTGGTGGGGGCAGGGTGGGAGGGAGGCAGGGGTGAGGGGAGGGGTGGTGGGGGGTGTGGTGGGGAGGTAGGGGTGTGGTGGGAGGGAGGGGTGGTGGGTGAGGCAGGGTGTGTGGGGAGGCAGGGTGTGTGAGGGAGGCAGGGTGTGGTGGGGAGGCAGGGGTGGGTGAGGGAGGCAGGGGTGGTGAGAGCAGGTGGTGGGGGGAGGCAGGTGGTGGGGGGAGGCAGGGTGTGGTGGGGAGGCAGGGTGTGGTGGGGAGGCAGGTGTGGGTGTGGGAGGCAGGGTGGGTGGGGAGGGCAGGTGGTGGGTGAGGGGACCACACCTGGGGTCGACTTGTTAGGTGTTATTGGTCAATATTTTACCTGGTGCGTCGCAGTCTTGTGCTAACACCATCCTAGACAACTCCTCCTTCTTCTTCTTCTGCTGAATGTTAATGGTGACACGTATGATGTTATAGTGTTACCAGGTTTGTGTTATAGTGTTACCAGGTGTTGTGTTATAGTGTTACCAGGTGTTGTGTTATAGTGTTACCAGGTGTTGTGTTATAGTTACCAGGTGTTGTGTTATAGTGTTACCAGGTGTTGTGTTATAGTGTTACCAGGTGTTGTGTTATAGTGTTACCAGGTGTTGTGTTATATGTTACCAGGTGTTGTGTTATATAGTGTTACGGTGTTGTGTTATAGTGTTACCAGGTGTTGTTTATAGTGTTACCAGGTGTTGTGTTTATAGTGTTACCAGGTGTTGTTTATAGTGTTACCAGGTGTTGTGTTATAGTGTTACCAGGTGTTGTGTTGTTATAGTGTTACCAGGTGTTGTGTTACAATAGTGTTACCAGGTGTTGTGTTATAGTGTTATCAGGTGTTGTTACAATAGTGTTACCAGGTGTTGTGTGACGGGAGGTAGAGTTGTTACTATTTTTGGAAGTTCTTGATGAAATATTTATTCTAAGGAGGCTAGCACGCATCTACATGTCTGACTGACTGGCTGTATGTCTGACTGACTGGCTGTATGTCTGACTGGCTGGCTGGCTGGCTGTATGTCTGACTGGCTGGCTGTATGTCTGACTGGCTGGCTGTGGCGTCTGACTGGATCAGCTGTATGTATGGCTGGCTGGCTGTCTGACTCGCTGGCTGGCTGTATGTCTGGCTGGCTGGCTGGCTGTATGTCTGGCTGGCTGGCTGGCTGCTGGCTGTATGTCTGGCTGGCTGTATGTCTGGCTGGCTGGCTGGCTGTGGCGTTGCTGGCTGGCTGGCTGTGCGTCTGGCTGGCTGGCTGGCTGGCTGGCTGTATGTCTGGCTGGCTGTATGTCTAACTCGCTGGCTGGCTGTATGTCTGGCTGGCTGGCTGGCTCGTCTGGCTGGCTGGCTGGCTGTGTCTGGCTGGCTGGCTGGCTGTATGTCTGCTGGCTGGCTGGCTGGCTGGCTGTATGTCTGGCTGGCTGTATGTCTGGCTGGCTGGCTGGCTGTATGTCTGGCTGGCTGGCTGTATGTCTGGCTGGCTGGCTGGCTGTATGTCTGGCTGGCTGGCTGGCTGTATGTCTGGCTGGCTGGCTGGCTGTATGTCTGGCTGGCTGGCTGGCTGTATGTCTGGCTGGCTGGCTGTATGTCACGCCGGCGTCTGGCTGGCTGGCTGGCTGTATGTCTGGCTGGCTGGCTGGCTGTATGTCTGTCTGGCTGGCTGGCTGTATGTCTGGCTGGCTGGCTGTGGCGTCTGACTGGCTGGCTGTATGTCTGGCTGGCTGGCTGTGCGTCTGGCTGGCTGGCTGTATGTCTGGCTGGCTGGCTGGCTGTATGTCTGGCTGGCTGGCTGTATGTCTGGCTGTGGCTGGCTGGCTGGCTGTATGTCTGGCTGGCTGGCTGTATGTCTGGCTGGCTGGCTGGCTGGCTGTATGTCTGGCTGGCTGTATGTCTGGCTGGCTGGCTGGCTGTCTGCTGGCTGGCTGGCTGTTATGTCTGGCTGGCTGGCTGTATGTCTGGCTGGCTGCCAGGCGTCTGGCTGGCTGGCTGGGCTGTATGTCTGGCTGTATGTCTGACTGGCTGGCTGGCTGTATGTCTGGCTGCTGGCTGTGGCGTCTGGCTGGCTGGCTGTATGTCTGGCTGGCTGGCTGTATGTCTGGCTGGCTGTATGTCTGGCTGGCTGGCTGTATGTCTGGCTGGCTGGCTGTGTATGTCTGGCTGGCTGGCTGTATGTCTGGCTGGCTGGCTGTATGTCTGGCTGGCTGGCTGTATGTCTGGCTGGCTGGCTGGCTGGCTGGCTGGCTGTCTGGCTGGCTGGCTGGCTGTATGTCTGGCTGGATGGCTGGCTGTATGTCTGGCTGGCTGGCTGGCTGTATGTCTGGCTGGCTGTATGTCTGTCTGGCTGGCTGTATGTCTGGCTGGCTGGCTGGCTGGCTGGCTGTATGTCTGGCTGGCTGGCTGTATGTCTGACTGGCTGGCTGGCTGTATGTCTGGCTGGCTGGCTGTATGTCTGGCTGGCTGGCTGTATGTCTGGCTGGCTGGCTGTGTCTGGCTGGCTGTCTGGCTGGCTGGCTGGCTGTATGTCTGGCTGGCTGGCTGGCTGTATGTCTGGCTGGCTGGCTGTGTTGCCGCTGGCTGGCTGGCTGTGCGTCTGGCTGGCTGGCTGTCTGGCTGGCTGCTGGCTGTATGTCTGGCTGGCTGGCTGTATGTCTGGCTGGCTGTATGTGTCTGGCTGGCTGGCTGGCTGTCTGGCTGGCTGGCTGGCTGTGTCTGGCTGGATGGCTGGCTGTATGTCTGGCTGGCTGGCTGTATGTCTGGCTGGCTGTATGTCTGTCTGGCTGTATGTCTGGCTGGCTGGCTGGCTGGCTGCTGGCTGTATGTCTGGCTGGCTGGCTGTATGTCTGGCTGGCTGGCTGTATGTCTGGCTGGCTGGCTGTATGTCTGGCTGGCTGGCTGTATGTCTGGCTGGCTGGCTGTGTGGCGTCTGGCTGGCTGGCTGTGGCGTCTGGCTGGCTGGCTGTGGCGTCTGGCTGCTGCTGTATGTCTGGCTGGCTGGCTGTATGTCTGGCTGGCTGGCTGGCTGTATGTCTGGCTGGCTGGCTGTATGTCTGGCTGGCTGCAGTGTCTGGCTGGCTGGCTGTATGTCTGGCTGGCTGGCTGTATGTCTGGCTGCTGGCTGTATGTCTGGCTGACTGGCTGTATGTCTGGCTGGCTGGCTGTATGTCTGGCTGGCTGGCTGGCTGTATGTCTGGCTGGCTGGCTGTATGTCTGGCTGGCTGTATGTCTGGCTGGCTGGCTGGCTGTATGTCTGGCTGGCTGGCTGGCTGTATGTCTGGCTGCCTGGCTGTATGTCTGGCTGGCTGGCTGTATGTCTGGCTGGCTGTATGTCTGCTGCCTGGCTGTATGTCTGGCTGCCTGGCTGCATGTCTGGCTGGCTGGCTGTATGTCTGGCTGGCTGGCTGTATATGTCTGGCTGGTTGGCTGTATGTCTGGCTGGTTGGCTGTATGTCTGGCTGGTTGGCTGTATGTCTGGCTGGCTGGCTGTGGCGTCTGGCTGGCTGGCTGTATGTCTGGCTGGCTGGCTGTATGTCTGGCTGGCTGGCTGTATGTCTGGGCTGCTGCTGTATGTCTGGCTGGCTGGCTGTATGTCTGGCTGGCTGGCCTGGCGTCTGGCTGGCTGGTTGGCTGTATGTCTGGCTGGCTGGCTGTATGTCTGGCTGGCTGGCTGTGTATGTCTGGCTGGCTGGCTGTATGTCTGGCTGGCTGGCTGTATGTCTTGGCTGGCTGGCTGTATGTCTGGCTGACTGGCTGTATGTCTGGCTGGCTGGCTGTATGTCTGGCTGGCTGGCTGGCTGTATGTCTGGCTGGCTGGCTGTATGTCTGGCTGGCTGTATGTCTGGCTGGCTCTGGCTGGCTGTATGTCTGGCTGGCTGGCTGGCTGTATCGCTGTCCTGGCTGTATGTCTGGCTGGCTGGCTGTATGTCTGGCTGGCTGTATGTCTGGCTGCCTGGCTGTATGTCTGGCTGCCTGGCTGTATGTCTGGCTGGCTGGCTGTATGTCTGGCTGGCTGGCTGTATGTCTGGCTGGTTGGCTGTATGTCTGGCTGGCTGGCTGTATGTCTGGCTGGCTGTATGTCTGGCTGCCTGGCTGTATGTCTGGCTGCCTGGCTGTATGTCTGGCTGGCTGGCTGTATGTCTGGCTGGCTGGCTGTATGTCTGGCTGGCTGGCTGTATGTCTGGCTGGTTGGCTGTATGTCTGGCTGGTTGGCTGTATGTCTGGCTGGTTGGCTGCTGTATGTCTGGCTGGCTGGCTGTATGTCTGGCTGGCTGGCTGTATGTCTGGCTGGCTGGCTGTATGTCTGGCTGGCTGGCTGTATGTCTGGCTGGCTGGCTGTATGTCTGGCTGACTGGCTGTATGTCTGGCTGGCTGGCTGTATGTCTGCTGGCTGGCTGGCTGTATATTGGCTGGCTGGCTGTATGTCTGGCTGGCTGTATGTCTGGCTGGCTGGCTGGCTGTATGTGTCTGGCTGGCTGGCTGGCTGTATGTCTGGCTGCCTGGCTGTATGTCTGGCTGGCTGGCTGTATGTCTGGCTGGCTGTATGTCTGGCTGCCTGGCTGTATGTCTGGCTGCCTGGCTGTATGTCTGGCTGGCTGGCTGTATGTCTGGCTGGCTGTATGTCTGGCTGCCTGGCTGTATGTCTGGCTGGCTGGCTGTATGTCTGGCTGGCTGGCTGTATGTCTGGCTGGCTGTATGTCTGGCTGGCTGGCTGGCTGTATGTCTGGCTGGCTGGCTGGCTGTATGTCTGGCTGGCTGGCTGTATGTCTGACTGGCTGGCTGGCTGTATGTCTGACTGCCTGGCTGGCTGACATGACTTAGCTTTGAGGGTGGTTGTGTGTGTGTGTGTGTGTGTATCTGTGTGTGTGTGTGTGTATCTGTGTGTGTGTGTGTGTGTGTGTGTGTGTGTGTGGTGACACACACACCACATCTTAAGGATTCATTAACAGGCGTCTCACCGGTACCTGCTGCTCGTAACTTAATTATTATCTCACTCACTCACCCTCACCCACCCCTCACCTCACCTCACCTCACCCACTCACCTCACCCACTCACTCACCTACCTCCTCAGTCACTCACTCCCCACCTACCTCCTCACTCACTCCTCACCTACCTCCTCCACCTCCCTACCTCCAGTCACTCATTGGCCGAGAGAACTTTTAGTCAGTTCGATCTGACGCTGGAAATGAAGGGGAGGGAGGGGAGGAAAGGAGGGAGGTAAGGTGGAGGAGGGAGGGAGGTAGTGGAGAGGAGGGAGGGGAGGGTAGGTGGAGGAGGGAGGGAGGGTAAGGTGGGAGGGAGGGAGGGTAAGGTGGGAGGAGGGAGGGAAGGTGGAGGAGGGAGGGAGGGTAAGGTGGAGGAGGGAGGGAGGTAAGGTGGAGGAGGGAGGGAGGGGTAAGGTGGAGGAGGGAGGGAGGGTAAGGTGGAGGAGGAGGGGGAGGAGGGAGGGAGGGTAAGGTGGAGGAGGGAGGGAGGGTAGGGGAGGGGGAGGTAAGGTGGAGGGAGGGGCCAATAGACACATGAAACAGCATGATATCAGGCTACACCACACACTACACCACACCACACTCACACCACACCACACCACACTACACCACACTACACCACACCACACACTACACCACACCACACCACACCACCCCACCACACTACACTACCTACCCCACCACACCACACCACACACCACACTACACCACACTACACTACACCACACCACACCACCACCACCACACCACCACCACACTACACCACCACACTACACCACACCACACCACACCACACCACACCACACTACACCACACCACACACTACCACACACCACACCACACCACCACACCACACCACACTACACCACACTACACCACACCACACCACACTACACCACACCACACCACACCACACCACACTACACCACACCACACTACACACACCACACCACACCACACCACACCACACCACACCACACTACACCACACCACACCACACCACCACACCACCACACACCACACACTACACACACCACACCACACCACACCACACCACACCACACTACACACACCACCACACCACACCACACACCACCACCACACCACCACCACACCACACCACCACCACACCACACTACACCACACCACACCACACCACCACACTACACCACACCACACCACCACCACACCACACCACACCACCACACCACACCACACCACACCACACCCACCACCACCCTCCACACACCACACCACACCACACACACCACACCACACACCACACCACACCACACCACCACCACACCACCACACTACACACCACACCACCACACCACACTACACCACACACCACACCACACCACCACCACCACCACCACACCACACACCACACCACACACCACCACACCACACTACACCACACCACCACACCACACCACACCACACTACACCACACCACACCACACCACCACACCACACCACCACACACACCACACCACACTACACCACACTACACCACACCACACTACACCACACACACCACCACACACCACACACCACACCACACTACACCACCACACCACACCACACTACACCACACCACCACCACACCACACACCACACCACACACACTACCACACCACACCACACCACCACACCACCACACCACACCACACCACCCACACCACACTACACCACCACACCACAGTAGAGGTGAAGGAACTTGTTTATACTGTACACACCAGCCCTAGTTGAGGAGGCACCTTGATGCCCCGCCCACTTCGTCAGCAGCCAGTCAAATCACTTGAAATCGATACACCTCCGCGCTCCGGCCAATCAGAGGGAACCTGACAGTAATAGACTCACTGGGCACTTGTCTCTTAGAGTTTAATGTTTTATAGAGGCACATGACGTCCTCCAGCTGGTACTGTCTTGGTGACCAGAACCTGTCGTAGTGGGGGGATGTCTTGGCCACTTCGTAGTGGGCGGAGACTGTCTTGGTGACCAGAACCTGTAGTAGGGCGGAGATTGTCTTGGCCACAACCTATGTAGTGGGCGGAGACTGTCTTGGTGACCACAACCTGTCGTAGTGGGCGGAGACTGTCTTGGTGACCACAACCTGTATGATGGGCGGAGACTGTCTTGGTGACCACAACCTGTCGTAGTGGTGGGAGACTGTCTTGGTGACCCAACCTGTCGTAGTGGGCGGAGACTGTCTTGGTGACCACAACCTGTCGTGGGCGGAGACTGTCTTGGTGACACAACCTGTCGTAGTGGGCGGAGACTGTCTTGGTGACCACAACCTGTCGTAGTGAGACTTGTGACCTGTAGTGGGCGGAGACTGTCTTGGTGACCCAACCTGTCGTAGTGGGCGGAGACTGTCTTAGTGACCACAACCTGTCGTGATGGGGGGAGACTGTCTTGGTGACCACAACCTGTCGTAGTGGCGGAGCTGTCTTGGTGACCCAACCTGTCGTAGTGGGCGGAGACTCTCTTAGTGACCACAACCTGTCGTGAGTGGGCGGAGACTGTCTTGGTGACCACAACCTCGTGAGTGGGCGGAGACTGTCTTGGTGACCACAACCTGTCGTAGTGGGCGGGACTGTCTTGGTGACCACAACCTGTCGTAGTGGGCGGAGTGTCTGGTGACCACAACCTGTTGAGTGGGCGGAGACTGTCCATGCAACCTGTCTAGTGGGCGGAGACTGTGGTGACCACAACCTGTCGTGGTGAGGCTGTGACCACAACCTGTCGTAGTGGGCGGAGACTGTCTTGGTGACCAGAACCTGTCGTAGTGGCGGAGACTGTCTTGGTGACCACAACCTGTCGTAGTGGGCACTGTCTTGGGCCACAACCTGTCTAGTGGGCGGAGACTGTCTGTGACCACAACCTGTCGAGTGGCGGAGACGTCTTGGTGACCCAACCTGTCGTGAGTGGGCGGAGACGTCTTGGTGACTGAACCTGTCAGTGGGGCTGTCTTGGTGACCACAACCTGTCGTAGTGGGCGGAGACTCTTGGTGACCACAACCTGTCGTAGTGGGCGGAGACTGTAGTGACCCAACCTGTAGTGAGTGGGCGGGACTGTCTTGGTGACCACAACCTGTCGTGAGTGGGCGGAGACGTCTTGGTGACCAGAACCTGTCGTAGTGGGCGGAGACTGTCTTGGTGACCACAACCTGTCATAGTGGGCGGAACTGTCTTAGTGACCACCTGTCGTGGTGGGGAGACTGTCTTAGTGACCACAACCTGTCGTGTGGTGAGACTGTCTTGACCACAACCTGTCGTGGTGGGCGGAGACTGTCTTGGTACCACAACCCGTCGTAGTGGGCGGAGACTGTTGTAGTGGGCAGGAACTGTCTGGTGCACAACCTGTCGTGAGTGGCGGAGACGTCTTGTGACCACAACCTGTCGTGATGGCGGAACTGTTTGGTGACCAGAACCTGTCGTAGTGGGCGGGACTGTCTTGGTGACCACAACCTGTCGTAGTGAGGGCGGAGACTGTCTTGGTGACCACAACCTGTTGAGTGGGCGGAGACTGTCTTGGTGACCACAACCTGTGTAGGCAGTGGGAGACTGTCTTGGTGACCACAACCTGTCGTAGTGGCGGGGCTGTCTTGGTGACCACAACCTGTCGTAGTGGGCGGAGACTGTCTTGGTGACCAGACCTGTCGTAGTGGGCGGAGATTGTTGTAGTGGCGGACTGTCTTGGTGACCACAACCTGTCGTAGTGGGCGGAGTTGTCGTAGTGGAGATTGTTGTAGTGGAGACTGTCTTGGTGACCACAACCTGTCGTAGTGGGCGGAGACTGTCTTGGTGACCAGAACCTGTATGAGTGGGCGGAGACTGTCTGGTGACCACAACCTGTTGTAGTGGGCGGAGACTGTTTGGTGACCACAACCTGTCGTATGGGCGGAGACTGTCTTGGTGACCAGAACCTGTCGTGAGTGGGCGGAGACTGTCTTGGTGACCCAACCTGTCGTGGCGGAGACTGTCTTGGTGACCAGAACCTGTCATATTGGCGGAGATTGTTGTAGTGGGCGGAGATTGTTGTGGTGGGCGGAGATTGTTGTAGTGGGCGGAGATTGTCGTAGTGGCGGAGATTGTTGTAGTGGGTGGAGATTGTTGTAGTGGGCGGAGATTGTCGTAGTGGTCGGAGATTGTTGTAGTGGGCGGAGATTGTTGTAGTGGGCGGAGATTGTCGTAGTGGGCGGAATTGTTGTAGTGGGCGGGAATTGTTGTAGTGGCGGAATTGTTGTAGTGGGCGGAGATTGTTGTAGTGGGCGGAGATTGTCGTGTTGGGCGACTGTCTTGGTGACAACCTGTTGTAGTGGGCGGAGACTGTCTTGGTGACCAGAACCTGTTGTAGTGGGGAGATTGTCGTAGTGGGCGGAGATTGTCGTAGTGGGCGGAGACTGTTTGGTGACCCAACCTGTCGTAGTGGGCGGAGATTGTCGTAGTGGGCGGAAATTGTCGTGATGGGCGGAGACTGTCTTGGTGACCACAACCTGTCGTAGTGGGCGGAGATTGTCGTGAGTGGGCGGAGTTGTCGTGTGGGCGGAGACTGTCTTGGTGACCACAACCTGTCGTAGTGGGCGGAGATTGTCGTAGTGGGCGGAGATTGTCGTGGTGGGAGGGATGTCGTAGTGGGCGGAGACTGTTTAGTGACCACAACCTGTCGTAGTGGCGGAGATTGTCGTAGTGGGCGGAGATTGTCGTATTGGGCGGAGATTGTCTAGTGGGCGGAGATTTCGTGTGGGCGGAGTGTCGTAGTGGGCGGGATTGTCGTAGTGGGCGGAGATTGTTGTAGTGGGCGGAGACTGTCTTGGTGACCAGAACCTGTCGTAGTGGGCGGGACTGTCTTGGTGACCACAACCTGTTGTGATGGGCGGAATTGTCGTAGTGGGCGGAGTGTCGTAGTGGGCGGAGATTGTCGTAGTGGGCGGAGTTGTCGTAGTGGGCGGAGAATTGTTGTAGTGGGCGGAGACTGTCTTGGTGACCAGAACCTGTCGTAGTGGGCGGAGACTGTTTAGTGACCACAACCTGTTGTAGTGGGCGGAGATTGTGTGGTGGGCGGAGATTGTCGTAGTGGGCGGAGATTGTCGTAGTGGGCGGAGATTGTCGTAGTGGGCGGAGATTGTCGTAGTGGGCGGAGATTGTCGTAGTGGGCGGAGATTGTCGTAGTGGGCGGAGATTGTTGTAATGAGCATCACGTGACCTACGTTGTTGTCATCACAGGGCGGCGGGGCGAGACGACTGCTGCTGTTCAGTATTGACACTGTAACTTGTGGGGGGGGGGTAGGTGGAGGAATGGAGGGTGTAAGAATGGGAGTGAGGGTGTAAGGGAGTGAGGGTGTAAGGGTGTAAGGGAGTGAGGGTGTAAGGGAGTGAGGGTGTAAGGAGTGAGGGTGTAAGGGAGTGAGGGAGTAAGGGGGGGGAGGGAGGTGTAAGGGAGTGAGGGTGTAAGGGAGTGAGGGTGTAAGGGTGTAAGGGTGTAAAGAAGGGAGGGAGTTAGGGAGGACAAGTCTAGGGTGTGTAGTCGCCAGGTTTCACTAGCAGGTGTACGGTGGTGTGTGTCAGCTCCAGTGGCTGGCAACCTGTGTGTGTCACTACAGGTTGGAGTTAAATGTCAAGTGCTGTTTGATGTATGTCTGTTTTGTTTGTATCCATTAGTGCTTTAAATGTATACATGTACGTCTGTGTATCTTTATATATATGTACTGTTGAGTGATTATATATGTATAGTTCTGTATATGGTGTATAATTGTACTTATGTAACTACATGTATGATATATATACTGTACTGTGTGTGTGTGTATGCTTCAGGCTACTTCAATATTTAAAGTAATGTATTTTTTATTAGTGTTTTAGAGAGAGAGAGTTGTGATGAAACTTGGCAATGATAATATAAGACTTAATTATTATTATTATTATTATTATTATTATTATTATCATTATTATTATTATTATTATTGTATATTATTATTATTATTATTATTATTATTATTACTGTATATTAATATTGTTATTTATAAGGTTGGATTACTAAGAGTGATGATTTAGCTTCAACCAGTACAGTACAGTACAATGGACCTCACCTACACATACAGTACAGGGAAACTTTAAACTACAAGTATAGTTAATATGAGAGTTTGAAAGTAAATATGGTGTAATTATAGTGCAGTGTTACATCATCAGTGTTCCATTAAAGTGTAGTGTCATTAATATTGTAAGTGACCAAACTAAACTAACATTGACCATAACTTACAGTGCTGCTGAGTGAGATTATAGACAAGAATGAGCTACAGTTCAAGACGCTCAAGATCACAGACTTTGGTCTGGCGCGGGAAGTGTCCAAGACGACGAGGATGTCTGCCGCGGGCACCTACGCCTGGATGGCTCCTGAGGTCATCAAGACCTCTACCTTCTCTAAGGCTTCTGACGTCTGGAGGTAAGTCCTTCCTTCCTCTACCTCCCTAGTCCCCACCATTACCTCACTATCCTCCCTACCTGTACTTCTACCTCACTCTCCTCCCTGCCCTTGCTTCACTATTCTCTCTCAAGTGGTGTATCTCTCCAGTATTGGCCCAACATTTAATATCATTCCTCCATCACTCCCTCTACCTCCTCCCTCCCAAACCCTCCACTTTACCTGTTAACAATATGTTTATTATCCTCTTCTTATACCCAATAATATGGCCACCATCACTGAAGGCTTCACCTAATAGAGACATTACAGTATAAGTTTATGAAAGTAACTGGTGAAGGTCTTTGTACAGTCGACCACAAAAGTCCCGTTGCCTCTCCTCCTGAACCATGAACCCTCAGACTCAGACTCGTGAAGCAGTAGACTGATACATTACTCCGTCCATAAATGGTTCAGGTTCACGACTCTGTTTATTGGGGTTTGTGGAGCGGCAGAAGCTACAATCTACTGAAGGGACAACTTTATAGATAAACACTTCCTCCACTGGAAGACTTACTGTGTTAAATAATATTTGGGTGAGATGTGTGTGTATGGGTGCGTGCGCGCGTTGATGTTTGGTGAGTCATTATAATGTACAGTACAGTACAGTATATTGCAGTACAGTACAGTGCAGTGCAGTACACTACAGTACAGTACAGTACAGTACAGTACAGTAAAGGTACTGTATTGTATAGGTTTTACTGTACTGTGTCTGTATATCTTACCATATATTGTCTTGTGTTGTTCTTACTGTACAGTACAGTAATACTAAACTGGAGAAGATGTTGTACAGTAGTTAACATTAAATACTATAATAGTAAAAGTTGTGACCTGTACTGTACACATTGGTGTATGGGACTGGGAAGGGTTGATGGTGCTTTAGCCCCAGGCCCACTAAAAAAATAGCCCCACAAAATTCCTTACAAAAATATAAGCCCTTTCTCTAATAGGTCTTTCTTAGAATAGCACAAAATAGCCAGTCCGGTCACCACAGGCAATAAAAATTCCTGGCGGGTGAGTTGAAATATTAAAGAGCTTTCCCGGCTGGCGATAATTATTTTAGATCTCATTGCTGTTTATAATTTGCGCCGCTGACGTTCAAATTTACCGCCCCGGGCAAGAGAGTATTCCCGCCTTAGGAGTTGTGATTGGCTCTTGATGGCATTAATCTGTTGCTACTGGCCAAAGTATGAAAGTTTGGAGCTTCTCAGTCGCGGGGGACGGGAGTTTGTTTACGGGCTTTCAGCTGAGAGTGAGTGTCTGATTTTCGAGCGATAAAATACTTATGAAATAGAAGTTTATAACTGATGACACTTGCTAATGATAGAGTATATGTAGTGAAGACATTGTAATTGATGTTTAAACTAAAAATCTATAACTGCCATAATTATATAGTACATTGTACAGTACAGTACATGTAAATAAGCTCGTGTTATGATCAATGATAATATTATAATGCTTGTGTTTACAGTGTTTCGTAGCCATAATAAACGAGCTATAAAGCTACAGTATAACGTATACATGCAAGCATATATTAAAAAATTCATATATAATACACATTCATGCATACATACATACATACGTACGTACATACATACATACATACATACATATTAGCCTATATACTCTAGGCTATATAAATAGCCCGAGATAGGCCCTCTGCACTTAATTAGCCCCAGGCCTATGAGACCCTTAATCCGGCCCTGGTAACTTTGGGGGTCAAGCAAGTTTCCCCCCTAATCATCACAAGTGACAGTTACAGGTGACTGTAATCATGTAGTAGTAGCTTGAATAAAGTAAAAATTACCATCTTGTTTTTCCATTTTCATACTGCATTATTATCTTCATTTTCGTCTCAAAAGTAATTGACTGTCTCCTTTTCTTCTGAGCACCACCAGCACTCTCACTTCTATGCTTGCCAGTCATTCTAAAGTGAATTAGATACAAAAATAATGTCGGCACACAGCGCAATCAGTTGCGAGAACAACGAAATCCAAACACCAACTAAGTGTTGTACAGCGTGGGTGCTGTAGCCACGAGCCGGCGCGACCCATCCCACGATACGCTTTCGTACGGGACGGAAATGTTTTGGTCTAGAAAATACGCGAGTCATTTGAAAAAAAAAATTGATACTGACTGTGGCGGTCGTATGAGCGGGTGGTCGTACCGACTGAGGCAGGTCGTAAATGCGGGTGGTCGTAGGTCGAGTATGTCATAGGTCGAGGAGTAGCTGTACTTTTTATTCCAGCTTTGTGAGAGTCGTCTCGTTACCCAGAAATCTCTCATCCCCGGAAGTGCTCTGCACCAATTGTTCCGGATAACGGAGATATCACTATACAGCTCCTCCCTGACTTACGACCTACTCGACTTACGTCCACCCGCACTTACGACCTGCCTCAGTCGTACCAAAATGTGGTCAAATTACATATTTTCGAGTCCCAAAGTCAGTACACAGACAAAATTTTCATCTGTAATTCACTTTAAAATCGCTGGCAAGCTTAAAAATGAATGTTTTGTGGTGCTGAGAAGAAAAAGGGACCCCCATTTTCGATTTTCTATGTGTATTTAAGCATTTCCGACTTACGACCATTTTGACTTACGACCAGGATGTCGGTCCCTAACCCCGCCGTAAGTCGGGGAGCAGCTGTATATATATACAGATATGTCACCTGTTTTTGAGCACTGGTCACCGTTACCTAATACAGGTACTGAAATTTAAGTGGAAATGGTTCGGAAATTTGTTGTGATTCCTTCCGATGAAGATCACGCAAGTTCCTTTGATGTTGATAGCTCATCTCTTCAATTTTCATCATAAATTAACACTAGTCAATACTGTATGCAGATAATGCAGTACCTTGCCTTCAGAATCCTTCGGTATTCACCATCAATATACGTTCACTACAAATACAATGTGAAAATCAACCTCAAACCCAGAAAAAAACCAAATCCTCGGGTTCTTACCTAAGAATCCTGTACGCCGGGCATGGCGTGTTTACCAAACATCATTTGCCAGCTGATGGCAGTCATGGTACCTGTTTTCTCTTGGTCCAGTGCGGGGGAAACTTTACCACAGTGAAACTTTACCACACCGAGTACATTTGCTTCTTTAAAATTTTTATGTTAGCTTATTAAAAAAATATATTTAATAATATTTGGTATTTTTTGTATTATATTTCATTAAAAATACTGTAATATTATTTTTGATAGTTATTAAATTTTAAAATTCCATTTTTTTACTTGTTTGAAAATTTTAAGCAAATGAAATGAAAACGTAATATTAACAGATGTAAATACTATAGTTAGTAATTTATAATTTATTGTTTTCTGCCCGAATTGTATTGAGATTACTGCCCCCAAAATTTGTCCTTGTCAACGTTTGGGAGGGCTTTTGCCCCCCCGCTTCCTATGTCTATGCCTGTACTGTAGGTGAGATATCTGATGTTTCCACCAGTTTAATTTTGATGTATGTGGCGATGTTTCCTACATTCACTTTTTCCCCAACAGCTACGGTGTATTGCTATGGGAGCTCCTGACGGGGGAGTCGCCTTACAAGGGCATCGACACCCTGGCCATCGCCTACGGGGTCGCCATGAATAAGCTCCGCCTACACATCCCCACCACGGTACCCACCAACTGGAGGAAGCTCATGGAGGGTAAGTTCTTGTGACATAGACCATTCTTGTCCTAAAGTAAAGTCCGACTAAATTGAACTGCGTCTCGTCTCTGATTGTTTATTAACGAATAAATATTTACCGCCTCAGGTTGTTGGGAGTTAGATCCTCACGCTCGGCCAACTCTTGAGGTCATCCTGAGCAAGTTGGACGAAATCAGCCGGTCTAACTTCACGCAGACTCCCCATGAGAGCTTCCACACCATGCAGGGGCACTGGAAGGTGGAGATAGAGGAGAAGGTTAATGAGATCAGAATGAAGGAAAATGTAAGTACAGTATTGGTAAAAACACACACACACACACACACACACACACACACACACACACACACCTGTACGGGATTACTTTTTGGGAAAACATTTCTAAAACAATATTATGCACAATACATTTCACATTAAGAAACAGATCAATATCACAGGATCTTCGGTGTCGAGAAGAGGAAGTCCGCCGGGCGTTACTCAAGCAGAAGCAAATGGCGGAACAACTGAAGAAGCGGGAGCAGGAACTACACAACAGAGAGATGGAGCTCCTGCAGCGGGAGATATCCATAGCCATACAGCAGCAGTCAACCAAACCCACACCAAAGAAACGCAAAGGAAAGTTCAAGAAGAAACTCCTCACAAGATCGCACCAGATCTCCGCTCCCTCGGGTAAGTGGACGGGACGACACTTATTGTGATCTGGCGGTGAGTAAGTACCCGTACGCAGTTGTGGTGGACTGAGAGACATACACCCAGAGATGGTTACAAGTTGCTCACAGTTACTGAAAGCTGTGACATGCTGCTGCTGTGAAGTAAGTTTCTGGTGATTGCTGGAGCTAATGTAACAGGCTTGTGTAAGAGTGAGCCCCAGGAACCAGTCAAGGTAATGAATAAACAAGACATCTTTAACTACCATGTTAGGATGGCAGGCTGTTCACCCCTATTATGGTATGCATGTTAGTGTACTGGGCTGTACTTTACTGTTAACACCTCACCATTTGTGTACAGTACAACTTAGTGAGACAGTACAGTACAGTACAGTACAGTACTAGTAAATGCTTTTTGCTCTTTTTGAATTTTCATGAGAAGTCTTTCCAACATAGATGAGTACATAGGTCATTTTCCCCCTAGATATGTGTGCAGTATAATGCTCCTCCCCTTTTTGGGCCAGAATGATATAAAGTTGCTTTTCTTAAGAGAGAGATAGAGAGTATGTACAGTAGTGTCTTATATCTAACACAAGTACAGTATTGTATCTTAGTAGTGAATGTGGACAATGGTCTATTAGTACTGATCAGTTGGCAACATAGTTATCTACACTTTGTACTTTGAACATAATTAAGTAATAATGAATCACTGAAGATCACTACTGTACGGTGCACTACCATCGAGGGCCGCATCTAGCACCCCGGGTCAACTATTCTAAAACATTTGGCCGCCAGATTCAAGTTTTTTAACATAGTTATCTTGTCTGATGAGAAACCCTAATAAAAAAAATTCCCAATAAACATTGTTTTTCACATCAGAAGTTATATTTATCTCATATTAACTCCTAGCCTGACTGGTGTATGGGGTCCCAGGGTGTACTGTAGATGTTGCCCTCCGTATGCATGTTGTTGACTGAGGCTACAACAGACGACTCCCTGGTGCAATCTGTTGTCTTCACCCAGGAAGACTTAGTTTAACCATTATGGTAGTTTATTGTTTGTATTTATTACTCTTTAAGATTTCTATTCATAATATTAAGTTAATAATAGAATGGGTAATATAGAATGTATGTAGACAACTTTGCATATCAGTACAGTACAGTACAGTATATAGAATAGTATTTTGCCAAGACTTTTGTAATGATGATTCTGGATTCAAGCTTCACCTCTTAATACATCACTAAAACTCTGATCTCATATTCTCCTGTGTTTAAACAATAAGTCTTCATCTTCGCTGGTTAATATTTTATGGCAGTATAGTACATTGTAGATTCTTTAAGGAAAGCGTCCGGCTCAAAATACGATGAAAATCAGAAAATTATGAAAATTATTCAGAAAAATTCCTGAGGAAAGCTGTTGCCTATGGCTATGTAGCTATGCATGATTTTTCTACCCCCTCCCTTCATTTGGAGGGCCCTTCTGTTTATGTAGCAAAAGCTGTAGAAAAGTATTTATAATAATATTTTGGTGTAAAGTAATACCAATTACTTGGTAAAAATCAGTATCTGGCACCTCCCTCAGCGAGCTAGCAGCAAGACGAGAGTCTGAGCTGCTTGTAGGCCTCAGTTACCCATGAAAGAAGCGATAGTGAGGTTCGACCGTGTGTTGCTCTTGCGTCACCCTATCGGCCCGTATCTCAAAACGAGTTTTTCTAACCTTCAAATCCCTAAGGCTGACCCATTTATGAGCCAATTCTAATAAAACAAAAACTAAGTAGTAAAATAATATATTGTGCATGGCTGAACATATAGATTTTCTTTATATTTGGCTTGGTTTATTATTTGCTGATTTATCTTTATAAATATTTTGAGGTAAAATGGTAAGTTAGGAAAAAAGTTCATGGACTGAAAAGAAAAGCGATAACCAGAAATATCTATATGTCAAGTTCAAGAGGAGTACATTACCCATACTCCACATAAATTTAAACGTAATCTAGCAAGAAATTATGGAGAAGTAGGATTTTGAAAATTGATAAGAATATAAGGGAGAACCAGGTATTAGGGATTAGGCAGAACCATTTCAGGGTGTATAGTAACACTGTATCTGGTGTCCTTAATTGCTGACAGGAAATTGATATTGACTGATCAATTATTAACGAATTTCGTGCTTCAGCCGGACGCTGCCTTTAACATGAGCAAACTGGATTGGTCTATATAGTGAAGATCTATATTGTAAATGTATCAGTGACAAGCTGGGGTTCCTCCGTGTGGTGAAGAGAGAACTATATACACCCTCAGGAATGTCCTCGCTAGATCAGGATCTCTCACTGAGGTACCTAAGACTAATTGAACAATTTATTAATCATTGTCTCATACCCATCAACCTAACTTCAGTCTCAGGCTTTATTAAGGAAGTTAAATAGATTCATATTTCCTTCTCATGTTGTGTAGAGTAAAGTAAAGTAGAGTAGAGTAAAGTAAAGTAGAGTAAAGTAAAGTAGAGTAAAGTAAAGTAAAGTAGAGTAAAGTAAAGTAGAGTAGAGTAGAGTGGACATGAAGTACTGTATTAAGACATTACTCATCTATCAACGGCTGTAGGAAGTGACAGGAAAAACTTGAGAGAAAATATTATACGCACTTTTCCCTTTTATAACGTCAACATTAATAATCGCCTACAAAGTTATTGGTGAGCCTTAATAATACAGGACTAAGTTGAGGTAAATACAGTATGTATCGGTAATGGTAGTGTAGGGAGCTAAGAGGTGAGGTGATACAGGACTAAGTTGAGGTAAATACAGTATGTATCGGTAATGGTAGTGTAGGGAGCTAAGAGGTGAGGTGATACAGGACTAAGTTGAGGTAAATACAGTATGTATCGGTGATGGTAGTGTAGGGAGCTAAGAGGTGAGGTGATACAGGACTAAGTTGAGGTAAATACAGTATGTATCGGTAATGGTAGTGTAGGGAGCTAAGAGGTGAGGTGATACAGGACTAAGTTGAGGTAAATACAGTATGTATCGGTAATGGTAGTGTAGGGAGCTAAGAGGTGAGGTGATACAGGACTAAGTTGAGGTAAATACAGTATGTATCGGTGATGGTAGTGTAGGGAGCTAAGAGGTGAGGTGATACAGGACTAAGTTGAGGTAAATACAGTATGTATCGGTAATGGTCGTGTAGGGAGCTAAGAGGTGAGGTGACCCACTGGGAGCCAGGAAATAAGTTTCTGTTGTCGGGTTACTCTACCACAGTGGGATAACACTTGTATGTCTTGGGAATAAAAAGCAGCAAATGATCGTGATGAAGCTCATGTTATAAACTAAATACTGTAGCTTGCATCCAAAAGTCATGTGGAGTCCCTCGGCCAAGAGAAGTACTGTACTGTATGGTTTTATTGCACCACTTAACTCAAGTTTTGTTCTGACTGAAGCACCTGGTGTAGTATTAAGTGTAATAAACTAACATGAGAGGAACACTTACAGTAATCTAATGGGTATACTGTAGTGTGTTATATAGAGGTCTCATAGCTAATGAACCTCGATATAACAGACTTCGGTCTCTCATAATATGCTGTAGTCCGTTAAATAGAGGTCTTGCTGTACACAAGAATTAATTATGGTAACAGATACTAATTATAAAACCATTTGTTATACAATATAATTCATCAGGGAATTATGGTACAGTACTAATTTGGGGAACAATTATATTATTTAACATTAATGAGGCTCTTGGTACTACACGTGTTCACAGTAATGAGGTCCAGCACTTGAAGCACAGCCGCTGCTCAGGAATGATTGAAGGATACAGACATGAGCTTCTTGTGTAGACCTCCTCCAGAGGACCATTACTTAGGTCATTGTGTAGGTTAATAAAACTAATGTTTGAGTCAGTCATAAGACAACTGAGGCTCATGTCTCAAGTGTCAGTTCACCAGCCATTGTTATTATTCTCTCTTATTACAGCTTTTCATGTCTTTAGTTTGCTTAGATACTCTACTGTATACTGTACTAGTAAGTCTTTCATTGCTGTCTTAAACACTTTCCTGTTTTGACCAAATGGCTGTGTTGAAGGTAGTCAGTTTGTTGCTTCCTTATATTAATTGACTCAAGATCACTTCATTGACTGACAACAACTGCACATAAGCTCTATCACTCTAGGCTGGTCTGAGTGGGCCAGGCTACACCAGTGTGGGCTGGTCGGAGTGGGCCAGGCTACACCAGTGTGGGCTGGTCGGAGTGGGCCAGGCTACACCAGTGTGGGCTGGTCTGAGGGGCCAGGCTACACCAGTGTGGGCTGGTTGGAGTGGGCCAGGTTACACCAGTGTGGGCTGGTCGGAGTGGGCCAGGCTACACCAGTGTGGGCTGGTTGGAGTGGGCCAGGCTACACCAGTGTGGGCTGGTCAGGGCCAGGCTACACCAGTGTGGGCTGGTCGGAGTGGGCCAGGCTACACCAGTGTGGGCTGGTCGGAGTGGGCCAGGCTACACCAGTGTGGGCTGGTCTGAGTGGGCCAGGCTACACCAGTGTGGGCTGGTTGGAGTGGGCCAGGTTACACCAGTGTGGGCTGATCTGAGTGGGCTAGATTGCATGGGTTGGACAGAGAGTTGTCTCAGTGAGTCAGGGTGGACAGTCATAGAGCTAGCTGACACAGCACAGCTAGAAAGAGAAGGGTGTTGTGAGGTGCATGTGGCAACAATACCTCAGTGTTCTCCTCTACTCTCCTGTAGATTTCCGGCACAACATCACGGTGCAGCCGACCGCAGGTGTTGTTCTTAACCCTACGAGCCCCGACAGTCCCCCGGGCTCCCCTAACATACCCAGACTCAGGGCCATTGCATGTAAGTGACGCACGCTTCTCTCTTACTAGACAGGGCTGAACGGAGAACTAGTTAGGCATGAGTGTTCCAGGCAGACATGGTCTAATATAAACTTGTGTGGGGCAAGGATAATGTGTAAAGTAGTTCTTGTACAGATCACTCAACATACCTTTGGTGCATCACTCTTAATGAGGAAAGTCAGTACTGTATTATTTTTTTTTACAAGATTAACACAACTAATGTACAGTTACATTATACTGTACACCAACCTAACATTTGGTCATTAATCATTTTTTACTTGCAAATATATTTTTTTTTTCATATTTTAGTTTATGTTCACAAGTAACAGTAACAATATTATTATTTTTTATATTTACAACAGTTTGTGTATTCCTTGCCTCTTCTTTCCACACAATTATCTTCCTCTCACACATAGTAAACTTAATTTGAACTTAATAATAATACTGTATTTATAGTAGATCACCTGAAGTGTGTATAAGACACTATGGACGCCGTGTTATATATCAGACCATTGCCGTATATATTAGACTGTCTCTGCATGGTCAGTCATGTGCTTCAACTAACATTAAGTAATATTTGGTTGTGGTTGAGGACAAGAGAACTGCATGTTACATTTTTAATTCTTAATAAAAACAAAGGAAAATAACTTGATCAGTTTCTTAAGTACAACACAGTGAAACCTCTATTTAATGGACTATATGGGAGGAAAGTCCATTATATTGAGGGGTCCATTATATGTGTAGCCCCTCATCTAGTGGGCTGTAGGGAGAGAGAAGTACGTTATATGGAGGTTTCACTGTAATATCGTTAACAATTAACTTTGTGTTGAGTGAAGCTAACACAAAGTCATTCACTCATATTTACATATTGTTAAAAAAAACTATAGATGGAATTTCATTTTAAGATTTAAAACAGTTGAGGTTATTTTAGCCTTGTGCTCAGCCATCACTAGTTGGAACGACTTAACAGATACATAGTGTAGTGTAAAGATGTTGTCTCGGCCGTTGGATGATCAACAATTTAGTCTCTGCAGTTTGTACCCAGATTAATGATTTTTATGTGTATCCTGTGAATATTTATTTAGAGGTAAAGTGAGAGTATACAGTATACATATTTTAATATATATATATATTGTATACACTATATAAATGGACTTTATATAACTAATTTGCTCAGGGGAATGGGGGGAAAAATATTTAGATCTTAAGGTTTATTGTTAGTGTGTTGTGATGTGGTGTGATGTGTTGTGTGGTGTTGTGATGTGTGTGTGGTTGGTGCAGAGGAACACTTTAATACAGTATTCCCTTAAAGCTCGCAGGGGTCAGGTAAAATGGACCCCACGAGAAAGCAAAATCCGCGACTTTATCATGCCGGTCTCAGGAGTGTTTAAAATACTGTACATATATAAAAAGCTATACGCACTTGTATAACAACATAATGTATGTGTAAGACAATATAAGAAATACAAAATAACATAAATAAATAAACATAAACTTGAAATAACACTGTGTGAACGTTAGGGCCACACAGTGATAGTGAACTGTGGTAGTGAGAAGCATGATAGGATATAGCTAGTGACTTGGTTCTGCCAGTACAATAGGCTATTAAATCTACAAAAATTCTGTACATAATGACCTGTAGTGTTGACTCCTCTTGAACCCTGGCACACAGCCTCAGATTTATTTTATTTATTTCCCGTGGCAATCCGTCAGTTTCTGAGGGACACAAGCCTTAAGGGAATACTGTATAACACATCTCATACTGTACAGAGAACGTATGGCAGTGAATGATGTGTGTCTGTGTGTTCATCATACTGTTCATTGTGTGTGTGTGTTCATCATATTGTTCAAAGTGTGTGTGTTCACCATGCTATTAACTGTGTGTGTTCACCATGCTGTTCACTGTGTGTGTTCACCATGCTATTAACTGTGTGTGTTCACCATGCTATTAACTGTGTGTGTTCACCATGCTATTAACTGTGTGTGTTCACCATGCTATTAACTGTGTGTGTTCACCATGCTGTTCACTGTGTGTGTTCACCATGCTGTTCACTGTGTGTGTTCACCATGCTGTTCACTGTGTGTGTTCACCATGCTGTTCACTGTGTGTGTTCACCATGCTGTTCACTGTGTGTGTTCACCATGCTGTTAACTGTGTGTGTTCACCATGCTGTTAACTGTGTGTGTTCACCATGCTGTTAACTGTGTGTGTTCACCATGCTATTAACTGTGTGTGTTCACCATGCTATTAACTGTGTGTGTTCACCATGCTGTTAACTGTGTGTGTTCACCATGCTATTAACTGTGTGTGTTCACCATGCTGTTAACTGTGTGTGTTCACCATGCTGTTAACTGCGTGTTCACCATGCTATTAACTTGTGTGTTCACCATGCTGTTAACTGTGTGTGTTCACCATGCTGTTAACTGTGTGTGTTCACCATGCTATTAACTGTGTGTTCACCATGCTATTAACTGTGTGTGTTCACCATGCTGTTCACTGTGTGTGTTCACCATGCTATTAACTGTGTGTGTTCACCATGCTATTAACTGTGTGTGTTCACCATGCTATTAACTGTGTGTGTTCACCATGCTATTAACTGTGTGTGTTCACCATGCTGTTCACTGTGTGTGTTCACCATGCTGTTCACTGTGTGTGTTCACCATGCTGTTCACTGTGTGTGTTCACCATGCTGTTCACTGTGTGTGTTCACCATGCTGTTCACTGTGTGTGTTCACCATGCTGTTAACTGTGTATGTTCACCATGCTGTTCACTGTGTACTGTTCTGTGTGTCACTATGCTGTTCACTGTGTGTGTTCACCATGCTGTTAACTGTGTGTGTTCACCATGCTGTTCACTGTGTGTGTTCACCATGCTAACTGTGTATGTGTGTTGTTCACCATGCTGTTCAACTGTGTGTGTCACCATGCTGTTCACCATGTTGTGTGTCACCATGCTGTTCACTGTGTGTGTTCACCATGCTGCTGTTCACTGTGTGTGTTCACCATGCTGTTAACTGTGTGTGTTCACCATGCTATTAACTGTGTGTGTTCACCATGCTGTTCACTGTGTGTGTTCACCATGCTGTTCACTGTGTGTGTTCACCATGCTGTTCACTGTGTGTGTTCACCATGCTGTTAACTGTGTGTGTTCACCATGCTGTTAACTGTGTGTGTTCACCATGCTGTTAACTGTGTGTGTTCACCATGCTGTTCACTGTGTGTGTGTGTATCTCACTAGTCTGTTTGCCATAGTGATAAATCACACACAAGATGTACCCAAGTCATAATTTTTGCACCATACATCTTGGCATATTAATATTACCAAGGACACGCACAGTTCTCAGACACTTTACACTTTTATGGAAGAGTTTATCAAGTTTTTTAATTATTGTCTTGAACAAATCACCTAAGACCATTAAGAGCCACCAGAGGCTGTAAGACTAATGTGGTCAGAGTACAGTACAGAGTTGTGGTCCTCAGGTCCTGCACCACCACACTCCATCATCTGGAGTCTTTATCCTCAACTGTGGCATAACAGTTTACTCTACTCTCTTGTTCTCTTTATTTTGTTTAATGACCCCAAGTGAGGAGGATGAGGTGTTAGTGCCCCCTCACCTGACTTGACCCCACTCACTTGGGTCATAATCTCAAGTCACTGATTCTAATTTTGTTACAGGTATAAAGAACAATGTTGCCACAGTTTGAATATTGGAAAGATTTTGAAAGTGTAAAATTTAAGTTTATTTATTCACAAAGTCTCTATCATGAATTAAAGTTATTTCCAAATCCTGTAGCGTTGGTCATAGGTGTTGGGGATAACTCCTCCATAAACTTACCTACAGTTACAAGAGAATCCAACTTCACCCCACAACCTAACCTAACTTAACCTAACCATTATTGTTGCCACTCAGTGCTGTAGTAATGAATCTCACTCCTAATGGTTTAAGTTAGGTTAGGTTGGGACACATTAGGACAGGGACCCAACACTATATCAGTGGGTGTTGTAAGCATGGTCTTAGTGTGAGTTAGTGTGTCCAGTGTTTAGTTGAAAGAAATTAAAATATTGTTATTATTACCAGATATTTAACAGTAGAGATGGTAGGTTATGGAATGTGTCGCTGTATAAAGTCCTTCTTACATAATGTTTATAATAGATCTTTTTTTTTTAAGCCAGTTTTCTTCCATGTTTATTACAGGAATTATACTCAATTTCGGCTGTAATTACTGTACTGGAGCAGAGCTTGAGTCATTATCATGCATCATATACAAAGCTTTAAATTCATGTACCCTATTGAACACTGGTCACATAATTATCCCTATACTGTATATAAATTATTCTTGACTGTCAGATTATTGTTACACTTGTGATAAACATTGATTAATACATGACTGTGTTGTAGTAGTAGGTGGTGGGTTACCATGGTTAAAATAGGGTTCTTGTTCCCCATCATCTTACAGTAATACAACATTTGAAATGGCTGGTGGGGCATAATTGTTATCTAGGCCTTCGTTCCCCACCGCCTTACATGAGGACAAGTACGTGAGTGCTCTTAGGGCTTGTCTTAACTCATGTAAGCTCCTCCATTATGGCTCTCTTCATCTTTATATATACTGTACAAGCCATAGTTAGTCTAGTTCAGTGACAATATGTTTAGCACCATATGAATGATGAAACATTAAACCATCAGAGTTGATAGTTTTTATTAAACCATCATTTCCTCATATATTTATATATAAACACACATATATGCATGATAGAATGCCCCTGATTGTTTCATAACTGCACATCATCACTCGGTTGATAATACAGTACTGTGACACCATCTTGGTGCCAGTACAATATCTTCCTCATCCATACACTGAGGTTACCTGTAAGACTTGCTAATGTTGGTGTTGTGTTGGTGTAGTTATGTGTAGGTGCCTTCAGTTTGTTTTATAGGATGAATATGGTCTCCATCCTTCAGTCTGAGGTCTTCATTGTTGACGGTGATTAATGAACTGGCCAGGTCAGGACATTGACAAATGTCTCACAAGGTGATTAGAGTCAAAGGTCAAGGAGTAAAAAGGCCCATCAACTAAAGGTGTATAGCTGTATCCTTAGTTAAAAGTGTAGTACAGTACAGTAGTGTGAGGTAAGTTAGGTCGTGTGAAAGACTATAATGATAAAACAAGAGATTTAATAAAAGTGAACTGGATACAAGTTAACAGTTTTCTGTGTAGTGGAGAGATGTTGTTGGGTGGCTTGTTAGTGGTGGTTATGTAGCTTAGGTTACGAAGGTGTAAAGAAGGGTAAATAAATAAATAGTTGGAATGGAAATAATTGATGATAACAAATATATTCATCCAAACTTATTGTGCACACAGTTTGAAGCTGGGTTACTGCTAGGTTAAGTGTGTCATATATTGGTCTCATGTTAACCCTTAAGCAGGAAGTTAGTTTACTGGAGAAACTCATTTAGATTAATTGAGTTAACAGTGGTTATGTTAAGGTTACATTTGGTTGGGTCTGGTTGGATATCTTTGGGTAAGGTTATCAATAAAATTGGGTTAGGTGGTGAGTGGGGGATGACGGCCTTGGGTCCAGAGAGCTACAACTGTATTATGGTCGAACTGTTTAGGCCAGATGTTACTGAGGACTCTGTTTATTGCTCACATCAGTATAATTCTTTGTGGGTTCTCAGGTAAAATGGTGATTGTGGATTCCCAGGTAAATGGTGATTGTGGATTCCCAGGTAAAATGGTGATTGTGGATTCTCAGGTCGGTGGTCTTAAATGAGTGGATTCTCAGGTCTCAAAATGCTTCTTAATAAAAGGTTAGCACATGTGGCCATTGTGGTTGTGGATAATGAAGATGTCATCATGACCTCACACTTAGTGGGGGTATTAAACTGATTCTTTAACTGACTGTGGTGTGGTGTGGTGTGGTGTGGTGTAAGTGTTGTTAACTAACTGTGGTGCAGGAACAGTTAGTGCTTCAGGTACATTAACCCCTCATACACTGTAAGTAGTAGGTTTTGAGGATGTAGAGTGGGACCCCTATTTAATGGACTATATGGAGAGGAGAGTCCGTTATATCGAGGGTCCGTTAGATGTGAAGCCTCCATATAATGAACCATGGAGGTGTATGAAGAGAGTTGTACGTTATATGGAGGTTTGACTGGAGGAAGTATAATGGTGGTGGTGTTGGTGTCTTGCCTCACTAAGACTTAAGAACTTTAGTTGTTTTCAGTTTGTGTTGTGTTGTTATGGGAGAGCTTAATAAGGCAGTCATGTTAGGGGTTCAGAGTTAGTAGAGTACTGTACTATAATGTGTGTGTGTGTGTAATGTGTGTGTGTGAGTGTGTGAGTGTAATAATAATAATAATAATAATTAACGGTTTATTGAAAGAGCTTGGCAGCCAGAAGGCTGAAAATATACAGTTACATATTTGGGGAATGGGTTACGAATGTGTGTGTGTGTGTGTGTGTGTGTGTAGTGTGTGTGTGTGAATGTGTTATTGATGTGGGACTGTGTGTGTCCTGTGTGTCCGTGTGTGTGTGTGTCCGTGTGTGTGTGTGTCCGTGTGTGCGTGCGTGCGCGCGTGCGCGTGTGTGTGTGTGTGTGACTTAAAAATCAGTGTCACAACAATTGAAACATATTTGAAAAATCAGACGTGTTGGAGAAATAAGTACAGGCAGTCCCTGATTTACAAACACCCACACTTACAAACACCCACACTTACAAACACCCACACTTACAGACACCCACACTTACAAACACCCACACTTACAAACACCCACACTTACAAACACCCACACTTACAAACACCCACACTTACAAACACCCACACTTACAAACACCCACACTTACAAACACCCACACTTACAAACACCTACACACTTACAAACGGGGGTATCACAATACTTCCAGTTATCCGTACATTGAAATCATTTTTTACAAACACCCACACTTACAAACACCCACACTTACAAACACCCACACTTACAAACACCCACACTTACAAACACCCACACTTACAAACACCCACACTTACAAACACCTACACTTACAAACACCCACACTTACAAACACCCACACTTACAAACACCCACACTTACAAACGTGGTCCCAATATATTTATCACAATACTCTCCAGTTATCCGTAATTGAAATCCCAATTTTTACAATAATTTCATTATTCTATATTGTTAACATCACTTTATTTACAGTATTTGTTATGTATGGGATGTTATTGTTGTTTTGTATGGGCAGGGTTGTGCTTTAACACAACCTAACCTGTGGAATTAACACTGTTCTGACTTATGTACAGATTAACTTATGAACAGATTAACTTATGTACAGATTAACTTATGAACAGATTAACTTATGAACAGATTAACTTATGAACAGATTAACTTATGAACAGATTAACTTATGAACAGATTAACTTTTGAATAGGGTCCAGGAGAGTAACCTGTTGGTAACTTGGGGACTGTCTCTGTATATCTTTCTGAAACATATGAATTTATGTCTTATGTTCAAATATTGGTGATCGACGTTGTGTGGCACCATTTATTAGATTCAAAGACACACTATAAAAATTACCAGTTTGTCCTCATAATCAGGAGCAAGAAGACAGTATTGTGTGAGCTCTGAACCCTCTGATAAAGACACCTTATAATAGGATCATCTCCTGAGTCATGTGAACTCTCAGTCTTTTGTTTTACTTAGACACTTAGTACTTGATTGTGTTTCCTGGTTTACAATGTTTGACCTTTTTATATATATACTGTAGTTGCTTCTATGCAATTCTTCGTCTGTACCATAAACTTTTGTATATTCTCTCACACTGTCTTGTTACCTTTTTCTGGAATACTGTACATTTTTTGTGTACTGTACTAACTGTATTTCTAATTTTTCATCATTGGTGTGTTGACTGTGTGCAGCATTACATCTTTCAGCCTCTACTGTAGTTGTACTGTATTCTGCTTCATCATGTTTCTACTCTTGAGATAATTTTATAATCTCTTACTGAACGATTTCTTCTCCCGGGAAAGTTTATATTTATCCGGGTGGTGTTCGGGATCATCCTCAACGTGTTGTGCCAAACTGTCTGCCTCTTAGCACATTGTATTAATGTATCAGACAAACCTCTTTATCCGAATGTATCATCTTTATTTTCAATGATGCATAGAAGTTGATGAACCTTGACAAAGAATAAACGATTACTGACTTAACGTTTATATTTACGTACGAGAGGGAGAGAGAGAGAGAGTTTCCAGAGCCAGTAGATGTATTCAGATAATATCCTCTCAAGGGCTCATATAACCTCAATGAACTGGGGATACAATACTGAGAGTGATGTAAGACACGTGGTGGGAAAGAGCTGATATAACAAGGAGAAATATCCCTCCACATATACCTGTACAGTATTTGCTCTTGTCCTCGGCTTACTTGCGGTACACAATAAAGAGAGAATAATACAATATATACAGGTCATAGCTGTAACTTGGTGAAGCTTTTGTATAAGTGAAAAAATGTATTTCTCTGGTGACTGAGTGTGGAACAAGTGTACAGTATGGCATCACTGACTGGTCAAGAGTATATACCTAAGGATTCTGTGAGAGCAGAGAGATATTGTACATTATACCCTGTAGTATAAAAGATATAATCTACACACAATAACTATTATAATATAGTACAGTACATAGATTTTTTTTTACTTAACACACTGGACACATTCTTTAGCTTCAAAGCAACAAAAATAGATGTCTATGCTCTGCTGATCTGTGAATGAAAAATTTTGTGATAGTAAATGTTACTTTAATACTGGAGTACATTACAGTATACCTGCTATGATATTTTTGGTAAGTAGTCACACGTGCATATACAGAACAGAACAGAACCGTACACTATGACTGAAGTACTAACAGTGAGAACATAATATAATGTGTTTACCTTCGCTACCCAGGATGGTGGCGGTGTGATGGCCTCCTCATGTTTATCAGATACTGTAGTAGTATTTGACACTATGTTGTATTCTCTGAAACCTTCACCTACTGTATCTGGGAGAGGTTACTGTGTTAGGTGGAGGTTTCAGTATACTTGACAAGCTTCTCCTCCCTGGTGCTGTGTGGTAGCTTAGCATGGTTCATGTTGATCCTGACCCCTCTCTCTTTCCCTCATCTTACCTTTACTAATGTTCTCTTCTCCCTTCTCTGTCATGACCTCATTCTGTTTGTTTGTTATCATTATTTATTACTGTTTCCTTCACCTCCGCTTCGTCGTTTAATTCGCAGTAGATAACAAAGGTAAATGTGTTTATAGTAAGAATTATTTTGTTTTACCCGAGACGGAGAGGTCGTGGATGTGGTTTAGGTAAAGAAGTGCTTTTCGTTAACATTGAATTATTAATGTTAGCGTAGGTATATACAGTACGGTACTATCTTTAAACTCATGTCTAGTACAGTATAGTTTGTTCTCACTACAGTTCTGTACTTAGTGTAACATTTACCTCATATTTGTTTCTTTATTTACAAGTGAGTTTATTCTAGGATGGAAAATATTATTGTTGTTACACAGTGATGATAAGCTCAGTACTGTAGCCACTAATACTATATAGAGATGAGAGGTTAATTACCGGAGCTCCGTGTGTTCCCCCCTCCTTCCCCTCCCCGCCATCTTGGTGCTCACTCGGGAGTTTTACTGCATTTGATTGATTGCCCCTTTTTAGGAGAGTTTGATTACGTCTGCACGACTTCTAATGCTCGTTTTCTTTTCCCCTTTTAGTATGCTCACTAGAAAGCCTGCCATGTCCTCCTAGCATACTTTGTAATATTTTAGAGTATCAAAGTAAGTGTAGGTCCAGCTGTTCCATCGGTCGTCAATTTCTGTTGCTCTGAGATGTTGTTGCATGCTTGGTCTTTTATTCATTTATATCCTGTACTGTATGACTTTATAACCTATGGAACACTGGTCTTAATGTCTTATTATTAATTAATATTTTTTATTCATAAACACTAAAAACATTTCTATTTTGCATTTTGCTGTTGAGAATCTTCCTTCATAGTCATGTCATTGAAGCTTTCTTGTTGTTATTGTTTCATAGACGACAAGTGTCCGAGTCTGTCCTCTAGTACAGTAGGTACCGGCGGCGACAGCGCGGATATTGTCCGCTTTTGATTAATAACTAGAAAATGTATAAGAGTGAGAATTTATCAGACATTAGAATAGAAACAGAGAACTTCAATAGCCCAATGTTGCATGTGAGAGAGAAGTTTGGAGGCAACAGACTGTATGAAGTACTTTATGTATGTACACACTAGCTAGTACAGTACCTCATAAATGACTTAATTACCCTGGACCCAGCAGCTTAACTACTGTACTGTATGTGGAACACTGTATCTGTTCACGCCCCATTTGGATATGTTATGTTTGGTGCAGTTTGGTTAGGTTAGAGTACTTTTGATAAGGTTAGGTTAGGGTACGTTTGATAAGGTTAGGTTAGGGTACGTTTGGTAAGGTTAGGTTATGGTACGTTTGATAAGGTTAGGTTAGGGTACGTTTGGTAAGGTTAGGTTAGGGTACGTTTGGTAAGGTTAGGTTAGGGTACGTTTGGTAAGGTTAGGTTATCAATAAGTTTAGTTAGGTTTGGTTGAGTTAGGTTAGATTAGGTTTGCTTTGATTGAGTTAGCTTAGGTTAAGTTAAGTGGTTTGTGATGATGATTGATATCTCTGTACACTAGTTAGAAAACAAATATGAGGAGCGTTCATACAAAGCTGTTCTTTAGCCACCTTTTATAATTAATTTATGGAGACAGTTAGTAAGAGTTAGTGAGTTTAGTTGTGTTTTTGGTACAATAATTTATGTGTACCAGAGTTTGTACACCAAGCATCCATGGCTCAGGTCTAAGAAGGACGAATTATCTTGAGAAATTTCCTGTTTATGTCGGTAATTATCAGTTTCACAAACCATATCACTCAACCACTGGAACCATCAGGACAAGTGTGTGTGTGTGTGTGAGAAAGTTTTATTGTCATTATAAGAAGCTGATTTAGTTTGTTTTTCTAAATATAATCTGATGAGAAGTGAACATATTTTAGTAATTTGTGAGACATTGTTGAACTGTTGCTAGTGAGGACTGTGGTAATATTGATAGACAGGTGGATGAGACAGATAGAAGTACAGTACTCAGACAAGTTATGGTTACATGTTAGGACTCTGGGTGGTGAGTTGTATAAGACACAAAGGCATATAATTTGTGTTGAGTGTGTGAGACAAAAGCCTCAGGTTCCATACACTTTGTGGTGGGATTTAGATCAACTCTAAATACACATGCCACTGTTAACTAATGTCCTGAGTTGACGTGGGTTGGTCCCCTTCCTTGATGTTGGGCGCCGAGTTTGTTTATGCGGCAGCTACAGTAATACCGACAGCAGCGTTGTTGTTGTTTTTCTCTCCTTTAACGTGCTTCTCGGTCCCCTCAAGTGACTCAACCTACACACTTCACCTCACTTCACTTCAGTATTTGTGATGATGCTTATGCACTCGCATATATATCCTGTCAACTGAGCTCTGTCCCCATTGGCCACCACCAACCAACACTTACAAATACTGATGGTTGTTTGGGATGCCAGAAGTGAAGAGAGCTGGATAGATAGGTTAGGTTATGAAATGCTCTCTAGGGACAAGTTTTGGTAACACACACACACACACACACACACACACACACTACACACACACACACACACACACACACACACTGCTGCTACTGCTTCTGTTGTTGACGATGATGATGAGAAATAGACAATGGTTCATCTATAAAAATTTTATTGCTTGTGCTAAGACTATGTTATGTTATGTTTAGTTAATTTATTATTTGCAAACATAATAATTTATCCTTTTTCTTTTTTTGAGAATGGGATCCTGCTAATTCCATCTTTTGTTAATTAAATGTATTATTATTACTGTACTACAAAAGTGCGTGTGTTAGTCCACAATTATGAAGCACTGCATGAGGTAGAGAATGCTGTGTACGGTAACTGTGATTTAGTGTTTATGTAGACAATATATAACTACTACTGTACTGAGGATTTTACTAGTTTAGACCAACACAGTTCTGGTGTTTTTTCTCACTAGCCGTACAGTACTTACCTACAGTTTAGTACGTACACTATATTGACATAAGACAATTGTACCTGGAATTTTATGTCAATATTTTTTTTCTAGACCTGTTGCAAGTTTTTATGATGTTATTGAGAGTTGAGAGGTACAGCACAGAACTGTACAGTTTGTGTTAAGTCACTTGAAGTTTTATCTGTAAAAAGTGTTGTATGTTTGATGTAGTAATACTTTGAGTCAAACAATATACTTCAGTAAGAATTTAATATTTATCTTAATTACTAATCACAAAAAAAGTCTTTGCTAAGAATTTGTGATATTTTAAAACATTAAAATTTATCAAGAAATAAAAAAAAAATGTTTTGTTTTGAGACATTTCTGGATTTCATCGAAAAGTTTCACCATACGCTCGTGTCTGATCGCTCCGATGAATTAATTTATATTCCACTTGCAGTACCAGCTGATGGCGTGAAGGGCAAGACGTGGGGCCCCAGCACAGCGCACCAGAAGGAGCGAGGCCACATCATCCCCCAGCACCACGACAACCAAAAACGATGGAGTAAGTCTGCGCCCAATCTAGAGAAAACTCTCCGGCCCCTTCCGTACACAGCCACCATGACGGGGCTCAACCAGATAACAGCCTATGGTCCAGAGATTGGTAAGTTTAGGATGGGTAACCAACAAGCAGATGCTGGCCATAAGCATTCCAGTGATTGTCATGTCATATGACTGTGACGGTTCAGTGACGACTCAGATCGTAATCGTCGAAACGACACAGAAGAAAACAAAAAACTTAATGTTATCAGATTCACTGGATAAATAAAATAAAACTCTGAAGGAAAAAAAAAGCAAACTTAACTTGTCTGAGTCACTGCGATAAATTGTTACCATGAGATATTTTGTGGACTGTTGGAGAACATACTATACTGTACATAGTTAAGTTTTAGAAGAGATAATGGATGAAGGAAATAAAGGAGCTTAATGGCATTCCCCCTCTACCTTTCAAGCTGGCAATGGATATTACTACATGCCAGGTACAGTATATTACACTTGTCCTGTTTATCTATACACTTAATGGCTTCCGAGGTTAAGGGAACCCTGAGAGCGTACAGTTGTCCGCAGGTATAGTGTGCCGCCCCTCGGTCGCCTCTCCGATCATCTGACCAACAATATAATGTTTTGGGTATTATATGTACCCGAGATTTATACCAAGTGATATGACAGATGTAATATCAGTAAGATAAAGACGGTTCCACTGTGATTCCCAAGTTGTCACATGTACGGAAAGGCCATCGAGGGGTGGACCACTGTACCTGTGGACAACTGTTCCTTTAAGCGACTCTGAGAATGTACCGTAGTATTAATCATAAACTGTTGGAAACCGAACTGGACATAACCAAAAACCTGTAAGTGGTAACTGCAGCTCTATAGGGGGAGTCAGTCATTGGAGTAAGATGGTTATTGTATGTGTTTCTGTGCCTACCTCTGTGACACTCCACTCTCTAACTTAGGATACTTTAAAGATGGAATAATTTAAGACAAATAGGTAACAAAATAAAGATGAAGAACTGGTGAGAATTGGAAATAGAAATAGTTGATTTAGCCGGAAAAATAACAAATTGAACAACAACACGTGGACACTCTTGGAGGCGGCACATGTATGTGGTAGCAACACTAAACCCACAACCAGAGAGAATAGTGCGACGCATAAAGGAATAAGTTAAAGAGAGCGATAATGGAATACATATGAAGATTACAGCTAAATAGTGACACACACAGAGAAGAAAAACATTTATCCATCCATGAAAACTGAAATGGTGAATGGAGAAGAAGTTTAAGGGGTCACTTTTGAGAGTCTTTACCATAGATTTAGCCCCAGTATCACCAGACATTGTAACAGTAGTCTTGGGTGAGTAATGTCTAGGTCTGGTTGGTGGTGATGCCTTGAAGATAACTTAAATGGGTTCTGTTCTCTTGTAAGATTCCTAAAAGATTTTTTTTTATTATCTTTGGTAATTATGAAGATATACTAATGTTGTCTAGTGATGTACAGTAGATTAACATGTTAGGAAAAAGGCTTCATTTTTTTCTTCAGGTACAGATATTCAGAAACATTAGTACAACGACATCGTTAGGTGGACAGTAAAGGTATAGTAATTTCCAAGTTATGTCGCTATTGTGGTGTTGGTGCTCTAATCTAGATGTAGACACAGTTATTTCTAGAATTAACTTAATCTAGTCATTTGGGTATAAAGTACAGGTACAGTAATTCTCTACTGAGTTGGTGTCTTAATCTACATGTTTTATACAAAGTTTTTAACCCAGCCATAACACATGTATATTACTCAGTGTTCAATATCTCTGTGTTGACCTACAGCAGTACAGTACACAGTGTTGACCTACAGCACTACAGTACAGTACAGTACTCAGTGTTGACCTACAGCACTACAGTAGACGTTGACCTACAGCAGTACAGTACACAGTGTTGACCTACAGCACTACAGTAGACAGTGTTGACCTACAGCACTACAGTACAGTGCAGTACTCAATGTTGACCTACAGCAGTACAGTACAGTACAGTACAGTACTCAGTGTTGACCTACAGCAGTACAGTACTCAGTGTTGACCTACAGCACTACAGTAGACAGTGTTGACCTACAGCAGTACAGTACACAGTGTTGACCTACAGCACTACAGTACAGTACAGTACTCAGTGTTGACCTACAGCAGTACAGTACACAGTGTTGACCTACAGCAATACAGTACAGTACTCAGTGTTGACCTACAGCACTACAGTACACAGTGTTGACCTACAGCAGTACAGTACACAGTGTTGACCTACAGCAGTACAGTACACAGTGTTGACCTACAGCACTACAGTACAGTACAGTACTCAGTGTTGACCTACAGCAGTACAGTACAGTACACAGTGTTGACCTACAGCACTACAGTACAGTACACAGTGTTGACCTACAGCAGTACAATACAGTACAGTACAATACAGTTCAGTGTTGACCTACAGCACTACAGTACAATACAGTTCAGTACATGACCCAGTATATTATATTGTTTCAGAGTGCACCATTGATGAGTGGAGAGCTTACTTGGACAACAATGGTTAGAGAGACAAGTCCTCTCTAGTAGTACTGTACTTATATGTGTGTGATAAATATTAGTGAGTGTTATAGCTCCTGTAGACTGACTGTTTGTGTCACACCTTGGTTGTGTGTTGCTCCGACTCATCTCTGAGTGTTGTTGTTTTTCAGAGATTAAGTCAATGATTTTTATTTTTATGCTTGTACAGTACAGTACAGTACAGTACAGTACAGTACAGTACAGTACAGTACAGTACAGTACAGTACAATACAGTACAGTAGTAAGCAGTTTTAACGTGTTCTCGTAATTGTTTTATCAGAAATGACATAAATATTTCCCCTGTTTAATGGTGTGTGGGCTGTGTTTGTTGAGACCAAATACTGTAGACCTTTTACATGTGCTGATTATTTATAGAGAAGCCTTTAGTATTTGACCTCAGTAGTACAGTACAGTACAGTATGTAAGAGATGGTGGTAACAAGAGTCTGTGATGCTGTAATGAACCTAGTCGTGTCCATCGTGTGTTAGTTGTGTGTGTCTCTTAGTTAATGACCCCCCCCCCACCCTGTGCAGTAGATCATTGTTGTGCCTTAAGTGATTATAATCTTAGATCTAGATAGTGTATTGTTCTTAGGTCATGATGTTTTAGATTTATAATGTTGTTTCAGGGGCTGAGTTACTGTACCTGTGTGTCTCCTCTCTTTCAGTAAAAGCTTTAAATATTATTTCTAAGATATTGTATTTATGATTTAGAAAGTCTTGATATTTAGATGATAATATTTGTAGGATTTTTTTGTCATTGAGAAAATTCTTCCCCACTTTTGAAAATTTTCTTGACGCAGAAGGTTCCATCAGTGGAGTTTTAACTTACATATCAAGTAACCTCTCTGATAGTTATATTAACACTGTGGTAGTTATATTAACACTGTGATAGTTATATTAACACTGTGATAGTTATATTAAGCAGTCCAGTCAAGGAGCCATGATAAAGTAATGTCTCTGTTAGCTTGAATCCCTCAAAACCGGAACTCTCCAATATCCGGAATTGAAGTTTTCTAGGAAAATCGTTACCAAAGAAAGAATTTTCCTCAAAATTTCTACTGTGGGAATAATTTTCCAAGGGGCAGATTTTCCAGAAATTCAGAAAAAAATTTTCCAGTACCCGGAAAATTAAGGGGAGGAGGGGATATTTTTCCTCGGTTTGAGAGATGATGTAATACAGTAAATCCTCGTATAACGTCGACCCTCTTAACGTTGTTTTGGTATTACGTCGCTACTCTTTAGATACCAATAATTCATTTAACGTCCCAAGACTCAATATAATGTTGTTTTTGTCATCACTGTTTTCCCATAAGAATGCATGTAAATGGTACAGGTTAGGGGAATTGACTTAGCAGAATGTAACTTACATTGCTGGAATCCTTGTAAGTTAGTGATTAATTGGAATATAAACATGCTATAGTTTGCACTAGACATAAAAATTTTAGTAATTATTTATTTATTTTATTTATTTATTTTTTTTATTAATTTATTATTATTATTATTTTTTTACGGGGATTAGCCCATCCGGGCACAGGTCACTGACCCACATCGGGGCCTGAGGGACGAAAATATAATAATAATAATAATAATACAGGGTACAGTAATTCATGATAAATAAAATTTATAATAAAAAATACACAATTGAAAATAATAATGCATTGGTTCAAATGCCTTCTTCATGTTTCATAATAATTTCTGCACTGTCTATATTATCAATATGTTAACTAAATTTCAGATTGATCAATAATTTTAATATAAAAAATGCAGAAATATTCAAGAGACCAACTTTCTTGATATTTACTTCACTGGAAACTAATGTAAACATAGAACTGATTACTGTATTGGCGAACTAGCCGATCAGCTGATGCGCACAACAAAACGTGTTTGTTGTAAGGATTTTGTTTACCGAAATTTTGTAAATCGAACCATTCGTTAACCGAGAGACCACTGTATATTCACATTATTCGCTGTCTTACAAGGATTCCAGCAATGCAATTTATATTCTACTTTTAGTCTGACATTTTATAAGATCAAAACATTAAGCCTAAAACCACCTTCAATCTTGTCGGAAGTGCGAAGAGGGAGATGATGTGCTGTGACAGCTGGCGCCGGCCAACCAAGGTTACCGAGTGGTATTTATTTATTTGTCATGTAGAGGTGTTTTGAGTTTCTCTTATACAATGTCAATGAATGTGACTATAGTAATGCATACAAGCACCTCACCAGGCATCACACAAGGAGCTTTGAATTTATGTATATGTAATGTATTTCATGGGGCAAAGGGAAGCTCAGGAACATAACTCCCATATTTTATCTTTCTTATGGGGAAAATTGATCCGCTTAACGTTGTTTCGTATAACACTGCATTTTCAGGAAAGTAACCCCGACGTTAAGCGAGGACTTACTGTATGCAATTTCTGGAACTTCTGAGAAAATTTTTCCATTACCCAGAAAATTCCGGAAATTCTGGGGATGAGGGATTTTTCCATCTTTGAAAGAGTCGTCTCATTACCTGGAAATCTCTCATTTCCTAAAGTGCCTACTAAAGTAGCCCAGTACTGTACAATATCAATTTAAAACTTGTTAGTATAAATTGCATTTTATAATAGTGTGGCTGGCTTACTGATTAACCCAGACTGATGTGGGATGGTTTATTTCTGAAATTTAACAGTGGTGCAAATACAGTAGAGTAACCAGGTGTGTTTATTAAGATTAGTGGTACAGTACTGGAGGATCCTTACCTGACTTGCTGGGAGGTGATACAGTGCAGTACAGGTGGGCATTAACATCAGTATCTTAGTATTAGTAGAAGTGGAGACTGGTTTTGTGGAGAAAATAACCTTCTTTGGGTAGTAAGGTCAGAGTAGTGCAGACGTCCCCTGTGTTAGGTTAAGAATAAAAGCTAATCTTGTTACTACCAATAGTGAATAAAATATGAGTCCTTACATTAAAATGCAAATGAACCTCAAAGGGTTGATTTAAGACCAGGAATATATTATACAGTACATAATTATTGTTGGTGAAGACTGCTACTGTACTTAACAGGTCATTAGCTACTGTACCTTAAGTGGACCTATAGAATATTTCTCCCTGGCTGCATGTGGATATTATCTCCTCCTTCCTTCTATTGTATATTTTAACATGTATATCACTTTAACATATTTTGAGATTTATAGATGATTTCTTGACAGACTGCAGCGGTGAGGACGGAGGCTGGAGTGCCAAGCCGGTGCCTCTACGACCGTTGCCGGTGCCGACGCTGTACAATGGCACCACTCCGGAGACCAAGGGCTTACAACCCAAATTCTCTCCGCTGGAACTTCTCGTGTATAATATTGCCGCCATTCTGGCGAGTGTGGCCGCAGGATATGATGTCCGGCTATCAAATGTGACAGCCATTCATCCCAGACTTCTTCCTGTCAAGTGAGTTGTCATCTGCTGTGTATCTTTACGTTAGTCAGGTGGAACTTGAAGCTGCTTCTTGAAACACTGTACAGTGCAGTACAAGATGGTTATAGGAGACACAGGTGTAGATATGTACAGTACAGTTGGCCCTTAACATACGCGGGGGTTAGGTAACAGAGATACCCGTGAATGTTACAAATCCGTGTACTATTGCTGCCCCCCCTAAAAAAAACCTGGCCCCCCATGTCCTTATTTACCGTATATATCTGTGTGTAGTTCGAGTTTTTAAGACCAAATTATTTGGCAAAAAATTGGGGGTCGACCTCTAAACGGGTAATAGTTTCGTTAGGTTGAAAAATATTTACCAGTAACTACCAGTAAACAATGGAAATGACGCACCACCGGCTGTGAGTGTCGGTACAGTTGCCAGGGCAGATCTCTTGCGTCATCATAGCAAGCCCAAAGTAGCCAAATCCATGGTATGGTATGCACAGGATGATGTAAAACATAAAGTATTCATTTTTTAAAGTTTATTTATAGATACATAAATTTTTTTTCATTACATTTGAAACATCAATCTTTGTTAATTAAATTTGAAACAAAAGAAAACTACGATACCGTATTTCTAAATACCGGGTATTTTCATTAAAATATTACATCACAAGTATATTTTACCTAAACTGTGACTGAATGAATATATTCTCAGAAATAAATATGGAAATGTAAAATTTTTGCTGAAATGACGTACGTATTACAGTGGAAAGTGGGATAAAATCATGACGAAAACAATGACTTTTGCTTTCTTTCGTTCAAAAGATGTTACCGTAATCGCTTTTCGAATGGTTTTCAGTTAAAAAACTGTTGCATCACAAGTGAATTAGAATAGAATATTATTGTAATACAACAGTTTTTTAACTGAAAACCATTCGAAAAGCGATTACGGTAACATCTTTTGAACGAAAGAAAGCGAAGTCATTGCTTTCGTCACTTTCCACTGTAATACGTACGTCATTTCAGCAAAAATATTACATTTCCATATTCTCAGAAATAGGTAGTAGTTTCGCTGAAACGTAATGTATTTCAATGTAAATTAGGATAAACTACATGAAAACAAAAGACTTTACCTAACCTTCCGATGTTCAAGATGTGTTACTCGTTTTTTTAATAGTTTTCGGTGAAAATACTGTTATATTAGTGATATTCTATTCATACTGTGCTTGATATAATACATTCACGGAAATGTAATATTTTTGCAACTACAATGCTGATGTCAACACAAGCGTGGTTACAGCGAGCCTGACGACGCGCTATGCGTGTGTGTGTGAGGTAGCGGGAGCGGGCGGTGTGCAGTGTTCGGTGCCGCGCGCGATTTGAATGTACTTCAATTACTTCAATGTACAGAATATTGCTTCGGCGGGGCAATCCGCGTATTTGCGAATCCTTGAATGCTAAACCCGTGTATGTGAAGGGCCGACTGTACTGTAGTGGTCGTTGGATTAAGTGAGTCTACGATTATGCTCTGGTTAGGTGAGGTGAAGTGAAGTGAGGTGAGGTGAGGTAAGGTTAAACTTACAACACATTACAACACTGTTACAGGCAACACATTACACACTGTTACAGGCAACACAGTTACAGGCCACACATTACAACACTGTTACAGGCAACACATTACAACACTGTTACAGGCAACACATTACAACACTGTTACAGGCAACACATTACAACACTGAGGCAGTTATTCTCTTGTTTGCATCAGATGATTGAGGTAAGTGTTGATAATCCCCACAGAGCTGAGGATGAGGACGGGGAGTACCAGAGGTGGATGGGTGTGAGTGAATACGAGTTCTCCAGTCCGTCGGGTTACGCCCACAACACCTATCACGGTCCATCGCGACACTCACGGCCCGCGCTGGTCCTCGAACCCAAACCCATACGCTTCACGGATTCTCCCCAGCACTTTGCCAGCGGCCCTGTGGCTCTTCCCCCGACTCAACAGACGCCGCGCAGAAAGTCGTCGTCGGCGAGTAATGACAGTGAGGTAATGTTATAATTCTATTTGACCAAATTGTGGAAAATGCTGTTTTATTTTTAATTATCATTTGATCATTCATCAGTTTACTAGATATTCAGGCAGTTGTTTGTCTTTGTTTTTTGTTGTGACCTTTATTGTTTAGTATAAGTTTCACTGTGTCTCTTGGTTCCTCAAGTACTGTAGCTACTAACATTTTTTTTTAAATGTGGAAAATTAAGAATTAAAATAATAACTGTAGGAATTTGTTAACAGCAGCAGGTGGCCAGCTACAGCGGCCAGCGAGCCGTGTACATCCCGGGTCCAGCCGACTACCTGCGCCCGGACTATAGAAGTGACCAGATGATGGTGTGGGGCGAACGTAGTGAACACTCCTCTAAAGCATCCTCTTCTGCCCACCAGCCTCCTCCCTCCCCAAAGACCGATGCAGAGCTGTACCGTGGGGAGACTTACCAGCAGCCGTACGCTCCCGATTACCGCTCTGACTCCGTCGGTTATTACTACAGTGACCGGGCGTATCACGGAGCACCCGCAGAGTACCTCGCCAGCGTTCACTATGAGCAGCGGATTTATCCGCAGTATGTGATGCGACATGCAGCGGCGGCAGCGGCGGCGAGCAGTGACGGCGGATACCACGCCTATGACAACCCGTCTACGTCCGTTTCCTCCTCCTCGACGTCGACAAATCCTCGCACTCCGTCTAGAGTAAATTTTCAACATCGACGCACTCCATCGTCTGTATCCAATGCCTCTACTTCATCCTCAAATGTAAACCCTTCATTCAAATTAGAAGATGAAGGCGACAGCTCGTACTCCACTCCAACTCACCGTAGTGGTCATTTTGAAGTGCACGGAGGACCGGCCCCGCCTCCGAGAGTATCGCGTCAGAATTCACACGAGCTGGACCGTATTGACCGTCCGGGATCTCTGGACCTTCCACGTCATCATCGCTCTTCCTTCAGGAAGTATAACATCAGCTATGGGCGGTCATCTCCTAAACCTCGCAGTGAACGTAGTGGGTCTGGGGGTTCAGGAGGGGGCACTCCCACTAATCCCACTCCGCCAGATAGCATGACGAGCGAGGACAGCAGCTACGTCAGCGCCCCGGACATGTACTCCACACTCTCCGGTGGATCCGGGGGCAACTCGACCGGGGGAGGACGGGTGAGATTCTCTCCTGCCTCTCACGTCATCAGTCAGGAGGGAGTGCCGGGTCGACACACACTGCTCGACATGCCAGTGGAAGGCCAGAGTCAGGACACAACAAAGCCCCTGACTGCACTGAGGCAGGCCATCAGGAACCAAGAGCAGCAAGCTCTCCTCTCACAGGCCAACTCATGGACAGCTTTTGATGACGGCAGTGACGAGAGGTTGTAGCAGCACTCCACACGAGCCAACATGCTCTCAGGGGGGCATAAGCCCAGTTTACATTCCAGGCACACAAGAGGGTAATTCACTAGTTTCTCAAGTTTTCATAAAGGTTGATTTAGCAATCTTAGGAAAGTTATCATCTTGAAAAATAGGGGAATCTATTGAATTTCTCTGCTGTCCTCTTTCTTTTGCTATCAGTGAAACAGTTTGTCATATCTTGACTGCTTCATTCTGAGACCTGAAGATAGTGGAAATTGAGAGCCAATTGTTGGAGTGAGCAACAATATGGAGTATATGTTATAATCACTGTGCTCAAGCTTTCAGTTTTATGTGGTTTGATGAGAGCAGTGTACATAGTAGTGCCATCTAGTTATTTCTACTTGGTGAGGATTGATATAATTCCTATCAAGTCACAACTTCTGTGATCCTTGGGCAGCCTTTGTGTAACTTTTCACCTCTTTGATGGAGTATAAGAGAGGTGGCAGACGTGAGTACTGTAATTGTAAGGAGGATAGTGAAAGGAGGCACAGATAAATATGGTTGTGGAAGATAGTGTCGTCAAGTGTTGGCCGGAGGCCTTGTCGTTAAGTAAGATTTATTAATATTGGTACGGTAGTCAGTCTACACCAGTTCCTTGTATCGCTCACAATAAGGTTCACTTTTCCAGATCACCGTTTAAACCATTTGTTCGCTCTTTTGTTCAACCCGGAAATTCATTTTTTACTCTAAATTAAACTTTAAGACCTTACTGTGAAACACGAGATTGTACTCTTACTGAAACACTGCAGCTCCTTGTAGGTAAAGTTGAAGATGAAACCTTGTGTGCAATATACTGGTAGTCACTGTTATCACTCCACAGTACTGTACTGTACTGTAGTTAGGTGTCCATTGTTGATTCAAGAATTTTTAATTTTTTTTAATTATACTATTTCTTGATGAACAAAAATGTCACTTGGGTAATAAAGTAATATCTCCTTTAGCCGGAATCCCTCAAACCCGGAACTCTCCGATAACCGGAATTGAAATTTTCTCGTAAAATCGTTCCCAAAGCCATAATTTTCCGGAAAATTCCGGCGTTGGGAATGATTTTCCGGGGGGCACATTTCCCGGAAAATTCCAGGGTTGGGGGATATTTTTCTGGGTTCAAGGGATGATGTAATGGGCAATTTCTAAACTTGGAAGTAAAAAACGGAGAACATTTTTCCGTTACCTGGAAAGTTCCGGGGATGAGGGATTTTTTCCGGCTTTGAGAAAGTCGTCTGGTTACCCAGAAATCTCTCATTCCCAGAAGTGCTCTGCTCCAATTGTTCCGGCTAATGGAGATATCACTGTATATTAATGAGAACTTTATCATTTTTTAACAGGTTTCAGTGACAATTTTTTTATGAAATTGCCTTTAGATGTACAGTATGTGCCATATTGTATTTATTGTACTTGTGTTAGTTGGAATGATATCTCTCAGAGTGCGAGATGTACCAAAATTTATAAGATGTCTCCTTTGGAGAGATGTCTCACAGTTTGAGAGATGTCTCATAATTTGAGAGATGTCTCACAGTTTGAGAGATGTCTCATAATTTGAGAGATGTCTCACAGTTTGAGAGATGTCTCACAGTTTGAGAGATGTCTCACAGTTTGAGAGATGTCTCACATGCACAAGGAAGGGTTTTTTTTATATATACTCTGTGTGTTTTTTTAGATGCATTCACTCATTTTTTTCATCTTTAGACAAGAAAACCATCAGAAGTGATATTTTTATTTATGTTTTAGGCACCAAGTTGTGTTAGCTGGACCCAGAGGAGACAGTGAGGCCCTCACTGCGGCAGGTCACATTATAGTGTCTTATCACATTATTTTGGGTTGACACTTGTTGTCATGTGTGGGCTTAAGGTTAATTGATTCATTTGTTTTAAACTGAAGGACATTAGCGCTTTTATACATCCATTTAATAGATCAACATTACTATTTTTGGCAGGAACATAATTACTGCTGTAGGGCATTACTGTAGTACATACATTCTCTGTCTGTGATTATGTAGTCATGAGTTACAGTTTGATAATCAGCTATAAAGAAAATGTCTTCCCAAGTATATACTGTACTGTATTCCTTTACTGGAATACAAGTTATCTGAAAAAAAAAGTTTCTTCTCGATTCTGATCCACTGAAGGATGAAGGAAGAGCTTTACAGTCACGTGTGAGGCGACCTGGTCTCAGAGTCTCAGTGTCATGATAAATTTCTTCTTCTTTTTCTTCTTGTTCTCCCTTCTTTCTTCTTGTTGCCGGTGCCTTTGTTTAATGGGTGGTGGGGCTTCTCTATCATAGTCACTCCTTCATTGCTCTCAACCATCCTTCACTATTTTCTGAAGTTTTCTTTACTGTCCACCTCTTGTACTGTACCTCCTCCTACCCTTACTCTGTGTACAGTACATCTCCTGGTCATCTTAACCATCAAACAACTACTGTAATTAACTTTTAAAAATGATTCTTCTTCTTCTTCTCATAACCAATTTATCACCCATAAGAACACATCAAGTAATGGAGGGTAAAATCTCTTCATACAACATCGCTGTTGAGCCAAATCACTGAGCTGTGTTTAGTGGAAAGAATTTATGTAGCGAGACTCTGGGACCTGTGTGTACCTGTGACTTATTTACCATAGTGGAGTGTCTGTCAGCCTCTACAGGACTTGTAGTGAGGGTGTCAGCCTCTACCGGACTTGTAGTGAGGGTGTCAGCCTCTACAGGACTTGTAGTGAGGGTGTCAGCCTCTACCGGACTTGTAGTGAGGGTGTCAGCCTCTACAGGACTTGTAGTGAGGGTGTCAGCCTCTACAGGACTTGTAGTGAGGGTGTCAGCCTCTACAGGACTTGTAGTGAGGGTGTCAGCCTCTACAGGACTTGTAGTGAGGGTGTCAGCCTCTACAGGACTTGTAGTGAGGGTGTCAGCCTCTACAGGACTTGTAGTGAGGTGTCAGCCTCTACAGGACTTGTAGTGAGGGTGTCAGCCTCTACAGGACTTAGTGAGGTGTCAGCCTCTACGGACTTGGTGAGGGTGTCTACAGGACTTGTAGTGAGGTGTCAGCCTCTACAGGACTTGTAGTGAGGTGTCAGCCTCTACAGAACTTGTAGTGAGTGTGTCAGCTTCTACAGGACTTGTAGTGAGGGTGTCAGCCTCACCGGACTTGTAGTGAGGGTGTCAGCCTCTAGAACTTGTAGTGAGGTGTGTCAGCCTTTACAGGACTTGTAGTGAGGGTGTCAGCCTCTACAGGACTTGTAGTGAGGGTGTCAGCCTCTACAGGAGTTGTAGTAAGGGTGTCAGCCTCTACTAGTGAGGGTGTCAGCCTCTACTAGTAAGGGTGTCAGCCTCTACTAGTAAGGGTGTCAGCCTCTACTAGCGAGGGTGTTAGCCTCTACTAGTAAGGTTGTCAGCCTCTACTAGCGAGGGTGTTAGCCTCTTCTAGTAAGGGTGTCAGCTTCTTCTAGTAAGGGTGTCAGCCTCTTCTAGTAAGGGTGTCAGCCTCTACTAGTAAGGGTGTCAGCCTCTACTAGTGAGGGTGTCAGCCTCTACTAGTGAGGGTGTCAGCCTCTACTAGTGAGGGTGTCAGCCTCTACTAGTGAGGGTGTCAGCCTCTACTAGTAAGGGTGTCAGCCTCTAATAATAAGGGTGTCAGCCTCTACAGGACTTGTGTGACAACACTTTACACTTGGTCTGGAGAGAGAGAGAGAGAGAGAGAGAGAGTAATAAAAGTGTCTTGGACAATAGAGAAAAAGGTATATAATATTGTCACAGTAATTAAGGCTGTAGAGTTATACACACCTTTACTTCCCAAAGTTTTATACTACAGTACAACGGCCATATGTATAAGTACAGTAAGTTCCCCGTGCAACATTCCAGAAAAAAAAACAATAATAATGTCCGGTTTTATTTCATTTTTATCTTTGTGACAGTGAAGTGCACCAGATAATGTTGGTTCTCTTTTTAAACTCATCAAGTGCTTCATTCCAGTCATAATATATTTATATTTATCAAGGTAAACTTTTATAACATGATCTCAGACACCACCAAGTAGTGATGCTTCAGCAAATTATTATTATTATTATTGTTATCAGGATGCCATGTATTTGATGCCATATCTATGATTAGGTTTACTTACTTTGCTCTGCATTGTATGAGGTGAGATGTTTGAGGTTACTTCTTGCTTTGGAAACAGATTCAATAATTAACTGTCCAGGAACCAAGTTTATATGGAGGAAAATTGTGTGAAATTTTCCTCTTTGAAATAACCTATGAGACCAAAGTTGATCTTCATGCATGACTTATAATATATTGAGGCAAGTTCCACACCTGATTATTCCCTGTGGCTTACTCTACAATGACTTACAAGAATTAATTAATTAACAAAAAGCAAATTAAATTTTTTAAGCATTCAGTATTCAAATTTGTAATCTCTTCTTCAAAACATCTCCTCAGTATTTTATGGTTGTCGTATATGTAATAATTTATAGCGATTGATTGATTGGTAAAACATAATATTGTCGTGTGAGGTTTAGGCTGTGAGAGACTCGGGGTTAATATTTGAAAGGCACATTGTAGTGGATGTTGTGAAGTCACCAGTTACCAGCAATAACATAAGAATTCATCATTACTTCCTGCAGTAGAATTTCAATTCCCAATATCTTAAACTGGAGTATTTTGTAACTCAAGAATGAATTTATCCTCAGAGGAGAGTTGTGTGTTGTTGTTGTTGGCTTTTACGAGAATTTGTGTCAGCAATTATGAGTCACAACATGTTTATGGTACAGTACTTTGTAATTCTTGTTTTATATGTAGTTGGTGTTTTAGACTCTGCAGTATATGATAGTACACTGTTGGTCTAAATGATACACTGTTGGTCTAAATGATACACTGTTGGTCTTAATGATACACTGTTGGTCTAAATGATACACTATTGGTCTAAATGATACACTGTTGGTCTAAATGATACACTGTTGGTCGAAATGATACACTTATTGGTCTAAATGATACACTATTGGTCTAAATGATACACTGTTGGTCTAAATGATACACTGTTGGTCTAAATGATACACTCTTGGTCTAAATGATACACTTATTGGTCTAAATGATGCACTATTGGTCTAAATGATACACTTATTGGTCTAAATGATACACTGTTGGTCTAAATGATGCACTATTGGTCTAAATGATACACTTATTGGTCTAAATGATACACTTATTGGTCTAAATGATACACTTATTGGTCTAAATGATACACTGTTGGTCTAAATGATACACTGTTGGTCTAAATGATACACTCTTGGTCTAAATGATACACTCTTGGTCTAAATGATACACTTATTGGTCTAAATGATACACTTATTGGTCTAAATGATACACTGTTGGTCTAAATGATACACTTATTGGTCTAAATGATACACTGTTGGTCTAAATGATACACTGTTGGTCTAAATGATACACTGTTGGTCTAAATGATACACTGTTGGTCTACATGATACACTTATTGGTCTAAATGATACTGCTGTTGGTCTAAATGATACACTCTTGGTCAAAAATGATACACTATTGGTCTAAATGATACACTTATTGGTCTAAATGATACACTGTTGGTCTAAATGATACACTTATTGGTCTAAATGATACACTGTTGGTCTAAATGATACACTGTTGGTCTAAATGATACACTGTTGGTCTAAATGATGCACTATTGGTCTAAATGACACACTGTTGGTCTAAATGATACACTTATTGGTCTAAATGATACACTGTTGGTCTAAATGATACACTGTTGGTCTAAATGATACACTGTTGGTCTAAATGATACACTGTTGGTCTAAATGATACACTGTTGGTCTAAATGATACACTGTTGGTCTAAATGATACACTGTTGGTCTAAATGATACACTTATTGGTCTAAATGATACACTGTTGGTCTAAAACTGCGGGAGGTAAACTAAGCCTTCAGGTATCATATCCAACTAATTATTCAAGACATTTTTAATAATTTGTTCACAGTATAGAGACATATAAAACTTCAGCACTCTAAACTGCAGTACTAAAGTCTGTTCACCTCTCCCCCTGAACCACCAACCCAGAGATTCAGACTCATGAATCCGAGGCATTTATGGACAGATAATGTATCGGTCTACTGCTTCGGATTCAAGAGTCTCAATCTCAGGGTTGGTGGCTCAGGGGGAGAGGTGAATAGACTTTAGTAGTTGACTGTACATTGACTTACTTCGGGACATCAAAGGAAATACCATAATGCTTTATTAAAAAAAAAATACAGCAAACACCAATTTGTTGTTTTGGTCGGACATGACTTTTTATAGATTTTATTTGGAACTTATTAATGTTTAGTAAGAATCAATATTGTGGTCAGTTTTGGAGAAAGCTTCCAAAGGTGTGTTAGTCCTGATGGATTGGCTAGTCAGTAAATCAAAATAACTAATGTGCCAACACAAAGCATATTAAGAAGTCAGTGATAAGAAGTACAGTAATTCTCATTAATGATTTTACTTGCACATGAAACCATTAACTGGATTTTTAACTGCACAGGAAACCATTAGCTTGAAGAATCTTGCACCGGACACCATTACAGTTACTTGGTTTTATTTGTCTCTTGAGTGTTTTATCACAGAAGCTCAACACAGCTATTGGTGGCGACTTGAGGTGTAAGAGCCGTGCAGTGCATTGTGTCTCTCCAGCAACACACTACATAACATCTCTCATCATGGTCTTATTGTGTGTTGGTGTGATGTTTAGACTACAGGTAGATACAGTACTGTACCCTGTCTATATTACTGAAACTCCACAGTATATGTTCAATAATAAAGAACAATAATCCATTAATCAAATACAGGTAGTTGTTGTTTAGAGGTAAAAATTTTGTTAAATGTAACCATCATCATCACAAACTGTACTGTATGGTCGACTTACAGTACCTCATTCATTGTTAGTCTCAGTGAATGATTTGCTCTAGTTCAACCAACCCTGTTAAGAATAGAGACAGTTGATAAGAGAAACAATCTCTCACTAGTGTTGCAAATATTTCTATTAAATGAATGAATGTAAAAGGTGTATGATTGTTTCTTGTAGCCACTGCTGCTGAACTCATGGATCATCCTCCCCCACACACTGTTTTATGGAGTAAAATTGAAATTAGTGTCATTGAGGTTTTTTTTTTAACTCTCCAGCCAGTGTTGGTAGACCTGAGGCTCAGGATGATTTCCGTACAGTATATTGTGTCAACAACACAATCAAGTGCAGAGTCTCTGAAGGAATTTTATTTGTCTGTAATTATTTTACATTTAACAAATTTTCAGAATTAATAAGTATCTTACCAATTACTTTATAGTTGAGTAGAATCTACTGATATCTTGTTTAAATCATAAATCATGTTATTGTAATTATTGAGGAACTACATGAAAAACTACTGTACTGTACTGTACTGTATTGTACTGTAGTTATCCTCTTTGTAGTGAAAACTGTAGTATAATATTAAAGAATTTTTCATTGTTGATAACTGTAACTAAGACAGAGAATTGAAGATGATGCGTACAGTATATGCAGTGGAGGGTATATGGTAATCAGTGTGTGCATGCGTGTGTGTTTGTATGTGTGTGTGTGTTCAGTATAATTCCTTCATTTAAGTCGAATGTTCATTGCAACAACAAAAGTTATAAAAGTAAATGTAAGATGACTCATGTCAGTCAATAAAACTGTCTCCATTCAATATTTTGTTCAGGTGTGCAATCTATTTTACCAGTAATATAATTGGTTGACCTGTTGATGGGTCTGCCCACTTTTAACTTCTTCACCAGTTACTATATGTGAGCATAGTGTGTTTGCCTGTCAGCTCCACTCTATACCATAACCAAGTGAAGATATCTCCTGACCCTCGCAATGTATGGCTTTGAAAAAAAAGAAAAAGAGAGAGAAATCTACCAGAAAATTTGCAAATCTATCAGGATGATACATTGTGGTCTTTATCGGCTTGTGTGAGTTAAAGATTACCATTTGTTAATATGAGTTTGTGATGTGTTCCAGTTGTGTGTTTGGGCCGACACAATGTCATAGATAGTTGAAGAATGATAACTTGTGTGTGAGTAATGTGAGATTGTATAGTACATTAAGTGGTATGGTAAGGCAGCTAAATTTGTTACTTAATATAAATCTGGAGTGATTTTTTTCAAGAAGAGATTATACAGATATTTGACTTTTAAGTTGGGTTGTGGTGTGTGTGTGTGTGTTGGTGCACTGCTGTTGGTACTGTTAATACTACACATAAGAAGTTGTATCACAGGAGCAAGTCTGCAGTGTCAGTTAGGTTGTTGACAGGATGGGATTCATGACATTATTCCTGATTGGCTGGTCTATGTACCATCCCAGTTTCTGATTGGCAAATCTATATGCCATCCCACTCCATGATTGCTTGCTTGTAAGTGTCATCCTAATCCCAGAATGTATGGTGTATGTACCATCCTGATCACAGATGGATGGTGTATGTACCATACTGATCCCTGACTACACAACTTTGTTTTGTCAGGTTGCCAGCCCAATTATTTTTTACACCACAAAAGATAAAGTTTTATCAGTGCATTGTAGTTTAATGTGAGACTTTAGGTTTGAACTCACTAAAGAAACAATGATGAAGTACTGTAGCTGTTAATATATAAAACAAGGAAATCTTCCATACAAAAGCCTTCCACATTACGTACAGTATAATGAGGAAAAAATGTAATAGTGTAGTGTACAATATACTGTATCTCGTAGGTCTTTAGTGTCGAGGTCATCGTTGTATGAGACAGCTTGTGATGATAAATTTATTGTTACCATAAACACAACCTCCTCATGACCATCATTAAACAGCATTTGAAGTTAATTAATTTTGACTGAGATAATGTTTGATTTATTGTTATGACAGCAGCAGTAAAGGGAAAGTAAACTGCCTCAAGTAAAGGTTTAAAACCTTTACTACTGTAGTGTGAAGTGAAACAAGTGTGTTGTACATACCGGGTACATGTGATTTTTTACTTAATTGATATTATGATTTCCACTAAAGTAATATTACAAAAGTATGATCTACAGTAATATGAAAATACATTTTTCACATACAACTTAATACATTCACCACCACTCACAGTGGTGGACATATTTTTACAAAGTCTAAAAAAGAAAAAAAAATCTGGTACTGTTCTGTATATCCAATGAGTATTACAGGTGTTCCCCTCCAGGACAGGCACCTTCATCTTGGTGTGGTGGAACAGTACAGTATCATATCAAACTGGTGATGTTCAAGATGAAGTTCTGGGCCTGGGCAGGCATAACTGTATCATTAATATGCACATATAATTACAATGACAATATGTTGATACATTCCTCTCTGCCAGTTGCAGGAACGAGGCCAATAAATTTTGATATTTGCAACCGCAATATGCTACACTGATGCATTCCTTTCTACCAGTTCCAGAAATAAGATTTTGTATAGAAGTAATTTAAGTGTGCAGTTGGGCTGCAAGTGTAAACAGACAAATAACACTATTTTATCACCAACATTATTCTTAATTGTTAAGTGACTAGAGAAGTTTATGAACAAATACGGTTTGGTGTAAGTGTCAAGATAATGTTCCAAAATTAAGTTGACAATTAGAAAATGTTAAGAAAACAATAATAAAAAGTAGCTGAGGGTTACAAAATGCCAAGTTGTAATAAAATGAAGAATGGGGAAATGTCCTTATGATGTTTTTGTTGGGATGTCGTGTTAGGTTCCCCCGGGAGGACCATACACACAGTGCTGCTGGGAACGTATCAGAAAAATCTGTTTTCTATAAACTTAGGTTTTCTACTTTCAGTCTTCTACTCAAAATATTTTTGGTGAAACTGTTGTAGCTGACTTAATAAAGTGTATTGTATTATTAACACCAGACATTTGATGACAATTAAAATGATTTACTTTATATTGAACCAAGAGCATCATACACTTAAAGGTTATGACAACATAAGATACACACTTAGACTTGCCTCTCACCTGTCATAAATATAAACAATATGAGACAATAATTCTCTTATTAAGTGTTCTTAACTTTAGAAATGTAAATTGATTAATTTTATAACTCATTTATCATGAGACAACAGACTGTGATGGGGTTGTAGGAGTATATTTTGCACGTGAAACGTTGGACAGCATTAGAAGACGTAATCAATGGACGTAGATTGAAGACATTTGCCATGAGATGTGTATGAAAATGGATCGGCCCGTTGGATTAAGGTTGAGAGGAAGGACACTATATTGACCATCGCAAGCTGACGCATCTTTGTTCTGTGGGTGTGTTGTGATAAACATATAAAACTCTTCTTTTCCAGTGATTTTACTGACTAAGTAACCACAGCCTTACATTGTCATATATTAGAAGGTGTATTTTTTAAATCTTCAGTAGGTAACTGGATATTGTAATTGTACATGGACTTTGTGTAAAAAATATTTTACCAAGTTCTTAGTATGTTTCTTGTAACATATAAGAGTACTGTTTATTTTATTTATGAGGTAATGAACGGTGAGGTGTATGAGAAGGAGGTGTGACGCAGAGCAGCTGGCTGGAGGGACACCTTACCTTTAATACTCCCTCTCATTTACTGTGGTACCATTCAATTTAGGTCACAATATAGTTGTTAAACACATTTCATAATGCTAGCATGCAAGCTTTTTTTTCTTGAAACTGAAATCACACATAGTTGTTGCTAAAAGAATAAAACAAAATTGTGTATTTTGCTTTGAACTTTGTTGGTGGGTTTTTCATTAATTACTGCACAGTACAGTACAGTACTAGGAGTGTGTCAGACCCAAGGCCAGCTGAGCTGTCGTCACCAAGACTCTACATTCCAGATTATTTCCCCCTTATCTGTGTCACTAATCCAAGTTTTTCCTCAATTTAGTTTATTTTTTTCTCTACCATGGGTTGGAGTGAAGGCCTTACCATGTGTCATATGTATTTTGCTAATGCAGCATGTGTATGTATATTTTTCCACTGTATAATAGACCAACTCCCCCACCTCCTCCTGAAGTTTTACAAAGCACCAGATTATTCTCTTCCTCGACCATGTGGTGTGTCTCCTCGACCACCAGGGTTGAGGGTCTACCTGGTCACTGTTGTGATGGAGCCATCACTGTTTAACTAGTTTTATATTCTACTGTACTGTACCTTGATAACACTGGATAGGACCATCTCCTGTCTTGATCAACACTTCATGGGAAGCTCTGGGGTTTATTAAATTGTTTTGGTGTCAGTCACTTGTAAAAAATGTAAATTCTTGTTTAAATTGTTACAGTTGTAAGTTGTATAATAAAAAAAGGTGAGTGAAAAAATGAATAATGATGCAAGTTGCTCCAACACAAACATTGTCCAGCTATAAATAAACCAGAATCAAAACCATAGATTAACCCCACACAGCATCTCTTTGTTTCACGTGGTCAACCATTATGTAAAAAATCATCTACTTATTTCTTGATCATACAAAGATTAAGAGGTTGTGAACCTACTGCTTTTATTTATATGTAAATATACAAGATTCTACTTAGTTGTTATTTTCCTATCCTTCTTTTGTCATATATTTATGCCAGACATAACCCAGGTGGGGTGGAGCATCTGCTTAAAGTGAGTTATCACGTTCACCTAAACAGTACCTGTACTGGAAAAAGTACTGCACAGCAATGCCAACCAATGGAATTTAGACCCCCAAGTTCCTGTAAATTCAGACTTTTGCTTGACATGAGAAGCTATTGTAACAAAATGCTGATGTTTTACAGTTCAGGATGAATATTAACCTCTTGTGTTGCCTTGTAGTTGAGTACTGGAGCTGGCTCTATCAAATATTAAAAGTGGCACACCATGTTGAAGAGTTAAAAGTACTTGTATGTAGCTAGGTACTGTACTGTTCGATACTTACTGTAAACAGAAACCAGATATCAGATGAACAACGATGTTAGAGAGATATCCGATTGTGAGAAAGATTTAGGAGTAATGATGAGTCACGGTAATGATGGTCGTACAAGCGTAATTCGGGCTGTGAATCACTTCTCGATTATTATTTGGTTTCATAAAGTAAAAAAAAATTGGTAAACTTAATTTAATCTGAGTTGTGTTGTGTTAGGTTAGGTTAGATTAGGTTAGGTTAGGTTAGGTTAGGTGAGATTAGGTACATGCACTTGATCTATTAACTCAGATTAAAGTAAGTTTTCCAATTTTTTGTGACTTTCTGACACCAAATACTAGTCGAGAAGTGATTGGCAGTCCGATTTATTCATCTAGGACCATTATTTGACTTCATTCCGGCTATATTTGGCTACATTTGGGTAGTTAGTCAGACCGATAGGGGTTGGGTGTACCGGTAAATGGGACTGCCCAGTAAGGGCCAGTAGGCCCGCTGCAGTTTCCTCTATTCTTATGTTCTAAAGTTAGGTTGAGTAAGACTAAAGATATCTTTGTAGACTGCACGATATACTAATATGTATCAGCCTTAGGTTTAAGTCGAGATTATTAAATAAAGTCATCAAGGTATTCCCTAATTTTCACTCCAGGAACCCTCAAGTGATCATCTAAAACATTAAGCAACATGTACAGTACAGTACACCTGTACAGGGATTAATAATGATATATAACTGGAAAACAGGACAATAGATATGTAATAATAGAAAGAAGACTTTATAACTGCTAAAATGCCTAAATATGCAGCTTGCATTGTCCTTAATATATGTGTTGCATATGAAAATGTTGTTTAAAATTACTGTATAAGGAATTAATTATATTATTTACTGTAATGGTAAGTTATACTCAGGCCGCCTCGTTACTCTCTTGTGAGGCTGGCCACTCTGTTAACATATACTGTATATATATATTGTTTTTTCTTAAGTTGACAAATTTAATCGAAAATAACCAAATTGACATTTTCATATATTATAAAATGAGCACAGAATGAATATTTTATTAATTTATGGTTGTTTATTATGGCCATAGGTGCACGAGGAACTAGTGTGTCGGGTGAGAGGTGTGATGGCGGTGTACCGGAGACTAAAGCTGCCACTTAACACACTCTCCAGGCTTCAGGTATAGTAACAAACTGAATTTATCTTCAGTTTTGATTAAATGATAACTCTATAATGGCTTAATTAAGTTTTATTGACAAACTTTTACAAAAATTTTGGATAGAAAGAGATTTCTCGACTACAGTTTTGGTAAAACCTGGTGTCAGGTCAGGTTAATCAGTAACTTAAGGACATTTTAGGGTAATTATTGATGACTGGTCTAGGTTATGTTATGCAACCACCTAATGTAAAACATGTATTGAAGAAAACGGTGAATTTATAGTATCACATCGGTGTTTATTTCTGTATTAAAAATGTGTATCACGTAATGTCTACACAATTCTAAGACGTTTTTCTTTTATGACATTTCCACCGGAAATTAAGGATGACCGAGATATTAATTTTTCATGATTATTACTTAAGCTCAGTGACAAGTTTTGCCATGATTTGTTTGCCTACAGCGGAGGTGGTCTGACCCCCTGCTCAGGCCTCCTGGTTAGGGCTGCCCAGTAGGGACCAATAGGTCCGCTGCAGTTTCCTCCATTCTTTTGTTCTTATGTTGATAGGTTAGGTTTACTTGGTTGGTTGGTAATATAATTTGTTATTTATTCTAAAATAATCCAACTTTTTCCGTTATGATTGTGATGGGGGGTGATCTAAAAAAACACGTGATTTCTGGTGGAAATGAATATGAAATTCGTTCGAAACTCATCAAAATACATATGAAAAACCTATTTTTAATATCATAATAAAGACCATACTACGCAAAGTCGAAATTAAAAGTGCGAATACGGAGGAGTGTCGGACCTGAGGCTTGAAGATGGTAGTTAGGCAGGTTCTAACCAGAACAAGGCGGAGGCGTTGAACAGTTTCTTTTCCTCGGTGTTCACAAGAGAGGATGCTAACAATCTTCTTGCGTTTGAGGACAGACGGTGGTTAATATTTGTCCATTGGCTGTCCGCAGGTTTCCAATTTTCAACATTAGAGACACAAAGACAGGTAAAGTAAATTACTGTCTCTAGAACTAATGGCTCCCTGTCCCGGCTGCGAATATGCCGGCAACTTTCAAACTAGCTGCAGACATTCTTGGGTACATCCAGGGTGTCTTCCGCAAATAATAGAGGACCGCGAAATAAAAATCCGCGAATTATCCAGCCGTTCTGTATACTGTATTTTACTGAATAAAACAGAATATGTAGCTTTGTTATTAATGTCTGTGAAACATTCAAAATAGTAAAAACATATATTTATTTTCTCCTATATTTATTATGGTAACTGTAAATTTAACCCTTCCTATACATATGGGACACTGTACTGTAGACGAATCAGAGCTGTCTTCATATAGTCTTTTGTTGTTTGATAGGGAACTGTGCGATGGTTTAGTGATTCTGCCACCGTTGATGGGGAGGCCAAACTGACTGACCTGCTGAGACAACGATTCCCTCAAGCATCTGCTGTGGAAGTCCAAGACATATCTGGTAAGATTATAATTATGGAGCAGAAGTTAAGATCTAAAATATTGGTAAAAAATAGGTCGCTATATGTTACTCTTAACCCCTTATGTTTGTGGTCGCCTCCGAGATGAATGAAATCGTCTGGCGTCCCCGTAGTGAAGGGGTTCAAAAGAAGTTGTCGCTGTATTGTTGTTTTTTGACTGATGCCTTTCATTAGTTGACTGTTGAATGATGTTACTCTTCTGTCACAGGTGGTTGTGGATCCATGTATGAAGTTTGGGTAGAAGCATCGGACTTTAAAGGACTATCCAGAGTGAAACAGCACAAACTCATAACTGAGGTGGGTCAGGAAAATGTATTTAGTTATATAGTTTACAACATCCTGTACAGTACTGTGTCTAGGGAAGATAAATTGAGAGAACATTAAAATACTTCACCTCAAGATACAGTACACACACAGTGAGACCTCTTATTTAATGGACTATATGGAGAAGAAAGTAAATTATACTGAGGGTCTGTTAGATGTGAAGCCTCCATCTAATGAACTATATAGAGATGAATGTCTGTTATATCGAGGGTCCATTATTATGTGAAGCCTCTGTGGGGTTAACGTGATGTTGGATCGCACTGAGGGTGGAGGTGAGAAGGGAAACTCAGCTATGGCATATATATATATATATATATATATATATATATATATATATATATATATATATATATATATATATATATATATATATATATATATATATATATATATATATATATATATATATATATATATATACTCTAATAGCCCAATAAAGCACGAGACTTCTACATATAATCAACACCTCACCCCGCCAGGATTCGAACCTACAGCCCACGCATCAGACCGGGAACGCTTATCTTATTGGGTTAATGAAATATCTATGATCCTCGTGTTTTGAAGCCGGATTTGGTAAAACGCTACTCTGACCACCTACGTGATACGGGTAGTCCCCATTAGAGGTTCACGGCGCCATAAGCTCGCTGAACAGGCTTTGTTTGAAATATAATAGACTCGAGGACTGCTTTTAGTATCCTGGTGGTTCAGAGGTAGCGTCCCGCGGTCACAGTCATGGGCTCGTGGGCAGTGGGTTCGAATCCTGGCAGGGTGAGGTGTTGATTGTATATATATATATATATATATATATATATATATATATATATATATATATATATATATATATATATATATATATATATATATATATATATATATATATATATATATATATATATATATACATACATACATACATACACACACACATACACACACACACACACATACACACACACACACACACACACATACACACACACACACACACACACATGCCACACATACATGTACACACATACATACACACATACATACATACATACACACACATACACATACATACATACATACATGCTATTACTACATACATACATACATACATACAATATATACATACATACATACATACATACATACATACATACATACATTACATACATACATATATATATATATATATATATATATATATATATATATATATATATATATATATATACCTGAAAATATTTTGAAATATGACCAATATCATGGGCATTTTGAGGCCATTTTGAAGTCATGTGCACTTGATATTATGAGATATTCTGAGGTCAATAGTGAATACTTTTTATGATACAAAATGCCTGCATACAATACTGCATTAAAGAAAAAATATTGGAATTTTCTGGATCCGCCTTGTGTACACATGCTTTCCTTTCATCTATTACTTCCTTATGGGGGATATTACATTCACTAAACATAGTACATGTGCTCCCTAAAATGTACCATGTTAAGTGCCTGTGTCAGCACCTCACCATCTTCCTGTGTGATGATCAACTAACATAACTCTGGAATTTTCGTCCAGTTAATTGCTGCTATGGATAATTTTTTCTTCATGTCTTTAAGTATCCATAAATCAAGGTTGACCTGTCGTTATATTAATCATTTTGTAATTTAACGTAAAGAAAAATTAAGTTTAGAATCTCCAGTCCATATTTTGTGCCAGACAAGTCATCCGCATGTTCCAATAATAATAATAAAAATGATAACTAATTGCTTTTGAGTAATGTTATTATATCTGTTGTTTTTACAGACCCTGAAAGCTGAAATAAAGGACATGCACGGACTGCGTATCACAACCTCCATGCCTGATGAAACATAGCTGCTTATTTATTAGCAATTAGAAGCTTGTATTCACATGTTCCCATAGCAGCTGTTTCAGGTATTAACAAGTAACTAATGTAACAGTGACTAGTAACACAAAAACATTTACTATGAATTATGTTATTGGAATCATAACCCAGAATACTAAATTTGTGTAGACTTTGTTCGTTTTCCTGACTCATTGTACAGTGATCCCTCGGTTAACGAGCGCCTCGGTTAGCGAAATTTCGGTTAATTAATTACCTTCCATAAGTTTCTTCACTTCGGTTAACGAGCAAACCCTCGGTTAACGAATTCCTTAAAAATTGTTCCCATGTTTTCGCCTGCATTTGGCTGCCCACCAGCTGTAGTATTAGTCCGCCAATATAGTAATCGGTTTTAGGGCTTAAACTCCTTACCATTTTAGTAAATATCAAGAAGATTGTACTATTCAATAATTTTAAAAGTCTTATATTCAAATTTTTAGTAATTTTAACAATTATTGAACATAATTGAAGTACAGGAAACTAGTTTTTTGCACGCCAAACAGCCACTCAACACACCAAGCTTGGCGTCAGTTTGTTTACCAGTTCAGAGGAAGGAACATCTTGTTTGAGACTCTTCAACATAAATGCTTTTTTTTCTGTGTTTCCAGTCAAATTATTGATCATTTTGAAATATATTTTACATATTGATAATATATAGCGCAGTGCAATGTTGATTTAAAGAAAATAATCTTGAATTACACCAAGTGAACTAAAATTTTATGGGTGAAATGGCTGCATGGGGTGACTTCTCTTCCACCCCAATGCCTTCTCTTCTCCCTTCTCCTCCACCCTCATTCTAATTCCCATCATCATCAACCAGGAGCCTTCTACATGCACACCTCAAAGTAAGTGTACTTTATTGCATTTATTTTTAGTTTGTATGTAATTTTCGGTGAGCTGGAACCAATTACCCAAAAACCCATTGAAACAATGGTTTCGGTTAACGAGCAACCTTCTGGAACGAATTGTGCTCGTTAACCGAGGGACCACTGTACTCATGTGAACACTGTAGATATGAAGAAAAGTTTTATGACTGTAGCTATATATTGTTAAAGGTTTGGGAGTATATTTACTAATTGTTTTGGCTGTAAATAAAGAACACTCTAGTACAAGTTGTTTATGCACTGATAATATATCCTAAAGACAATGTAGATGATTGTTTATTGTGTGAGTTAATATGTGTGAATCTTATACTGCATACTGTAGCCAGACACTACTGTATTGGGGAGTTACTCAAGTTCACATTGATACTGTAGGTGATGTGAGATATGAGGTGATGTTGGTTCTCTGGTCATCAAGACATTGTCACGGAAGAATAGTGAGAGTTTCCATCACTTGTGGTTCAAACTTCCTCCATTAAAGGCTTTGTACACTCGACGAGGCATTTGGATAGAGAATTCTACATCATGGATCCACCTCATACGTCGAAGACTATAACTTAAATGTTTTTAATGAGTAAGGAGTTGATGCCTCCACTGTACTACAGGTACTGGTGAGGGTTAGATTGTGTACAGTATATAACATGACCAGGTACAGTACTTACTACAGTATACTTTGAGGTGATGTACTGTATAATTCATACATATGATGACTGAACTTATGTGTTAGTGTACAGTGCAGTAGTCATAAACTTTACCAAACTGCCAAGTCTGATCTGCTAGCAACTAAAATTTGGGAACTACTGTGTAATAATGTAATAATAATACTGTAATAATGATAACAGTAATAAATTTATTCAATAAAATCTTCATACCGGTTTCCAGTTTGTTTGGTATTTATAGTACAGTACATTATAGTACAGTACAGTACAGTACATTACAGTACAGTACAGTATAGTACAGTACAGTATATAGACTATGTAGGGAAACAGTTCAGCATGTGTATAGACAATGCAAGTACCTATAGGGTGTACATACACTGTGGAGGTATACTATTATCAATACCTAAACTGTGCAAGTGTAGAACAACAGTAAACAATGAGGCAGTTTGAACGAGATTGTCTGACAGAAATTGTTATTATTTATTTTTATTTTTAATGTCTTCTTCTGATATGGTATAAGGTGGCCAAAATTAAGAGCGTAAATAGACTCCTTTCACTCGATCACATCCATTAACTCTTACTGCTGTGACGTCCCCATATACCAATGAATGTCAGTTTCAGCTGGTACAGTATTGAAACACTGCAGCTTCCTGGATATCTTAACTACTTGTGTACAGTATCCTTTACCCCATTCTCTTATCTCCTTAGTCTTTCCTTCTCCCTCCTAGCATCCATTTCTGAAGCCTTCAAAGGTTTCTTCATCTGGTACTCTCCCTTATTGTCTCCCTTCCATATCTCCATATTTCTGTATTTCTTATTATTACCTATATCTTGTTTACCCCTTCATAATGTTCTAAGTACAGTATTCATTTCTAGGTAAATGTTTACATATGTATGTTTCTACTGTTTGAATCTTGACTAAATAAATTCATATGTCAAGTTCCTTCCTTTGCCTCGACAGTCTATACTTATATAATATAGGTCGTGTAATATTTCTGGTGTACTCTCTCTCTCTCTCTCTCTCTCTCTCACTCACTCACCCCTCTCTCTCTCACCCTCACCTCTCTCTTTCTCTCTTCTCTCTCTCTCTCTCTCTATGTTTTACACCAACAGTTCAACTACGAGTAATTATAACTAATTTTAAGGGATAAGTGTTATATTTAAAGTAAGAAATGCAAACATATTGACTTCGTTCTCCCTAAATGTTTCAATGGTACCTTATTAGAATTACATTGTAAGACTAATAAGCTTTCAACCGAAGTGATGTATTAACAAAACTAAGTAATTACTACCTGTTTTGTATATATACTTGATCAATAACAAGTAAATATATTTTATGTAGTTAAAAGCCATATATCGTGCGTCTGGCAGTTCGACGACATTCAGTTTCCACTTCATTGGTCAAAATGGCTTTGATTTTTAATTGTTATTGAATATAAAAAACAAAAAGAACATTGCTAAAAAAATAGGTTATATATATAAAACACAACTATGTTAAAAATTAGGAATAATATCATCCAGTGACCTCCAATCCAATCTCCATGCTGTCAGTTGCTCCTCGGTGTTGGTGAGGGAAGGGTGTATGAAGCGTCTCTCTCGAAGTATGTGTGTGTTAATGACGTCCATAATGAATTTAGTACGATAACCATTCATCAGTATGGAACACAGAGGAATCATCGGCGTTGTGATTACCAGCATATTAATCGGTGAGTATACTAACATAAAATAACTCGAGGAAATACCTGGCAGGTGAAATTCACTTGTACCTGTATGTAGTCTTGAAGAGAAAGGACTTTCGTTTTCATTTGTTCCAGATTGTTGTTCCAGTTTCAGTCTTATAGCGTGATTGAAACTTGTATAGCGGAGGGGGAGTATTTCTAGCTGTTCATATGTTAAATAAAAGTAACGAAGTTGGTGATTAAGACACACGGTAGTGTTGAAGGTGGAGACACCGTTAACAGGACTTTCCCCTCCCTGCCCGTCCAGCCTGTCCTTGGCTAACCTGATCTGGAATACCACAAACACATATCTTATTTAACCTTCACTTTTACACTCGTCCACCCTATACATATGTGGTACAGCGATGTACTAGAGTATTATGATGCAACACCTGTACCTACGAGGTAAAGTACGGTACATATTATGGTACAAGTTGGTTTTTAAAGTATCTTTCATGGGCATGCTTCTCTAAAAATGAAGTTCCACACACGGGTTAAAAGTAAGACCGTAGTCACATGTTCCTACTTATTGTAACATTTCTTAGTCCTGTCATCTGATCACTGTATTTTATAACAGAACACAGGAGAAGACACTAGTATATTATTAACCATACTGGGGAATGTGTGCACCCACTGACCCAGTCTCTTAACACTGAACAGATCCATTGTGGAAATGACACATATTTGTCATTGTTGGGAACCATAATTGCGTAGACAATTGTGGGGGTGTGGTAAAGCTACTGTTGAATGGCGTCAAGTGAAGTGTACAATTTGAAAGGGGTGAAAGTTTGAAGTGTTCATCAAGTGTGTGTGTAGATTATGTTACTGTACGTGCTTGTACAGTATGTATAGCTTTGTGTTATGTATATGTGCTTGAATGAAGACTTGTGTTTGTATGTAATCTGTATGTGCATGTTATACTTCACCTTCAGAAATTACTGTATTTTCGATATGATTCTAGAAATGTTGATCACAGTGTCACTTCATCTTAAGTCGAGTACATATACTTAGCTACTCAGAAATAGGGATCCATTATAATCCGGACGTCGTTCTAGTGTACAACACACACACATGTTCTTTCATGTTTTTTTTAACAGTAATCATGTGAAGCAGCCTCATCGCCTCCCGCACCACACACGACCAACTTAAATCAGCTGTTTCTCACGGCACCAAGTGGGAGAGTGGGTGGAAGTTGGAACAGGTTCGCCAACTCGTTACTGGGTGGTTATCTCTCCCTTGCGGTCACTTCGCACTCCCCGGGAAAGTATCTTGGGAAGCATGTTTACTGGCGGCGTTCACTTCCACGCGTCCAAACTCTGGAAGTTCCGGTTCCGGCGGTTCACTCTTTTATGTTGTGATTGTGGTACAAGCGGTCCATACTTCGTTGTGGTACAGGTGGTCCATCTTAAAAATGTTATTCATGCAGTTCATTCTACTGTACATGTTCCGGTTCAGATGGTCTATTCTACATGTTCCGGTTCAGGTGGTCTATTCTACATGTTCCGGTTCAGATGGTCTATTCTACATGTTCCGGTTCAGGTGGTCTATTCTACATGTTCCGGTTCAGATGGTCTATTCTACATGTTCCGGTTCAGATGGTCTATTCTACATGTTCCGGTTCAGATGGTCTATTCTACATGTTCCGGTTCAGATGGTTCATTCTACATGTTCCGGTTCAGGTGGTCTATTCCATGTTCCGGTTCAGGTGGTCTATTCCCTGTTCGGTTCAGATGGTCTATTCTTCCGTTCAGTTGGTCTATTCTACATGTTTGGTTCAGGTGGTATTCCACATGTTCGGTTCAGATGGTCTATTCTACATGTTCCGTTCAGGTGTCTATTCACATGTTCTGTCCAGATGGTATTCTACATGTTCCGGTTCAGATGGTCTATTCACATGTCTCATGTTCTATTCCACATAACCCGGTTCAGATGGTCTATTCTACATGTTCCGGTTCGGGCGGTCTATCTCACATGTTCCGGGTTCAGATGGTCTATTCTACATGTTCCCGGTTCAGATGGTCTATTCTACATGCTCCGGTTCAGGTGGTCTATTCTACATGTTCCGGTTCAGATGGTCTATTCTACATGTTCCGGTTCCAGATGGTCTATTCTACATGTTCCGGTTCAGATGGTCTATTCTACATGTTTCGGTTCAGATGGTCTATTCATGTTCCGGTTCAGATGGCCTATTCTACATGTTCCGGTTCAGGTGGTCTATTCTATGTTCCGGTTCAGGTGGCTATTCTACATGTTCCGGTTCAGGTGGTCTATTCTACATGTTCGGTTCAGATGGTCTATTCAGTTCGGTTCAGATGGTCTATTTCTACATGTTCCGTTCAGATGGTCTATTCTACATGTTCCGGTTCAGATGGTCTATTCTACATGTTCCGGTTCAGTTCCGGTTCAGGTGGCTCACCTACATGTTCCGGCATGGTGGCCTATCTCCACATGTTCCGGTTCAGGTGGCTCATTATTCTACCATGTTCCGGTTCAGATGGTCTATTCTACATGTTCCGGTTCAGATGGTCTATTCCACATGTTCCGGTTCAGATGGTCTATTCTACATGTTCCGGTTCAGATGGTCTATTCCACATGTTCCGGTTCAGGTGGTCTATTCTACATGTTCCGGTTCAGATGGTCTATTCTACATGTTCCGGTTCAGATGGTCTATTCTACATGTTCCGGTTCAGATGGTCTATTCTACATGTTCCGGTTCAGATGGTTCATTCTGTGCATGTCTAAATTAAGGCCTATTCTATATGTTCCTGCTTTCCAGATGGTCTATTCTACAGTTCCGGTTCCGTAGATGCTTGTCTATTCTACATGTTCCGGTTCAGTGTCTATTCCTACATGTTCCGTTCCAGATATCTATTCACATGTTCCGGTTCAGATGGTCTATCTTTACATGTTCCAAGTTCAGCTTAATCTATTCTAACATGTTCCGGTTCAGATGGTCTATTCTACATGTTCCGGTTTCAGATGGTCTATTCTACATGTTCCGGTTCAGATGGTCTATTCTACATGTTCCGGTTCAGATGGTCTATTCTACATGTTCCGGTTCAGATGGTCTATTCTACATGTTCCGGTTCAGATGGTTCATTCTACATGTTTTTTATTCGTACGTTAAGGATGAACTTTAAGAAATGTCTGATTTGCATATTGTATTATCAAGTTTAATACTTTAGATAAGATGCAGTTAGTTGTTTTGATATTTGGTGAGTGATTTCCGGTGCAGACAAGCGGCCTCCGTGGGAAGCGCTGCCAGCTGGTGGAAACTTAAACGCGGCCACAAGTACCGTACCGTGAGTCTGGCGGCGGCGACTTCCACCTGACGCACACAGATGCCTCCATCTCTCACATGCCTCCAGAAACCTCAGGGTGGCCTGATTAAATTGTGATTTCTATTTTCTTATTCGTTTTATGTATATGTTTCACAGTTTTGCGAGATGGATCAAAGGGTGATAGATATCTCTTAAATAAAGTGTGTTTGTGGCGGGGTAAGAGGGTTAATTAAAATCACTGGTAGATTTATCCACACACACACACACTTGTTTATATTCTCATGTTGCACTCACAGTATACAGGTGGGAGGTTTACCACCCACACTACATCACAATGCCATATACAGTAATTATATACTATGCGTAATAAGTTGAGTAACAGGGGCGAGGTTCGATCATGTTACTAATATTAGTTCATCATCCAGTTTCTCCAATCATTTATCAAACGTGACGCCTCTATTGCATATTTTAAGTTTTATCTATGTTGTTGCTCTCACTAACACAGACTTTGCTGCCTTTCTTCTATTATTCATTTATTTTAATGCACCATTCATGACTGTCCGGAGTATAATTCGTATAAAAACATAACCAACTTCACCAGGATGTGTCACTATTAGCGAAAGCGGCAAATGCTGGTTACCAAATTCAAATCTATGTCAAAACTCAAATGTCAGCGTTACAGGAGTCAAATCTCAGTGTCCGGAACACAACACTTGTATTATGATAGTACTGTACTTGAGATTGAGTGAATATGTATCACCATATGATGAAGTACAAAGTAATAATTAATGAGATACACAAATGGAGACAGGCAAAGATTGCAACTTTAATTTATGGTAAGTTGTTATTTTAATGTGTTGATGCGAGTGAACCAAGTGAAGTGAGGGTCTGTATGGATGAAGATGTAAAGCGGGACTGTGGGGACTAGGTAGAAGAGTGTGAAGGAAGATGAAGCCTAAGCCAATAAGCTCCTGCTGGGTGGTCGCGCCTTCATTGGTCATCTCCATAAACTATGACGTAAGATGGTGATGTCATCGGTGTGTGTGCGTGCCATGCCGTGATGTTGGACCGTGAACACTGACATCATGGTACCCTGTAGGGAGAGGAGTGTGTACTGTATATGACTCACGTTTGTCACTTATTCACTCACCTAAGTTTTTTTACAGCGTTAAAACCAAGACGTGGTATCCCCCGAACACACTTTACAGTACAGTCTGTACTCCCTCCCTGGGACCATAAATTCAGAGTTTCTCAGTGGGGGGGGGGGGCATACGAACCTTTGAGAATCTGTCTTTGTTTAAGTGAATAAATTACATGCATTTTATTTTAAAAAATATAACATAGGAACCATTAAGGATCGTGAGCGAACAGGATACAGTTACTCGTACGTGAGGGGGGGGGGGGATGCAGTGCTCACCCCAGCATCAGTGAGACACACACAGCTGAACACGTTACACTATCTGATTTTAAGTTAGCCTCATTATTATTCTGATGCTCCTACATTACTCCACGATTACTTTTATATTTTTTATTTTACAGTCAGTCCCCAGCAACTCGTTAAACTTTAGATGCTTTTATTAAAAATTGTTTTGTCATGAAAGTTTGCTTTCCATTCATATGTTAATACTAAATTATTCCATGATATTATCAGACCTCAGTAAGTTATTTCGCTTCACATATTTGTTGTTATTAATTAATATTTAAGAATTTGACATGCTTTCCAATCAAATGTTAGTCCATTTATTGTAAGTAGTCCAGTCCACATTCCTTTTATTGTTCTTAGTCCCTGTTGGTCTCTCACTCCGCCGCGCGGTTATCAAACCAGTAAGGAAGGACTCCATCTCCTTCACCAACACTCCTTTACTCATGGCGTGAAGCGTGACTCTCATCTTTGTTCCGGTGACTGATGCACGACACTTTACTTACGCAGCTCTTCTCTGGTCGTCACTCACTCGGCTGGCAGTCGCAGCAGCAGCGTTTGTTAGGTGTTGATGGTAGGGAATTAGGTACCGTATTGCGAAGGTGTTCGTGTATTTATAGAGTACCGTTGATTATGTTTCATATTTATTATTCATAGAAACTGCATCAATTGGTAGTAAAGAAAATGTTTCTGTCCATATCTGGATGCAATGTTAAACCGTTTAATAAATATGTTTGTTCCTTTTAATGGAGGGAGAATAAAATGGAGGCTGCGGTTCAAAGACAGCAGGAAAAATTGGTGTGCAACTGGACGCGCTCTCTCTTCTTCCCAGTTAAGAATTACAAACTGCGAATGAGAGAGAGAGAGCACGTACAGTTCAGTATAAGACTGCATTATCAAGACCATATAGTATTAATGAACGTCTGGCTCAGTATTTAGTAATAAAAGTAGTCAAGAAGTTGTGAGCCTTGATAATAAGCCTACACTGTTAAACGACCTTACTGAGGTGGCTGAGAGAAGCTTTTACACATTGATAATGACACTTCCGGAATTGTGGGTTTCACAGACGCTGACGTCATTTTCATATGCCCGAGGTATCGAGCTAGGTTACTCGATGTCGAAGTAGTGAAAGATACGAGTTTTGAAATGGTATAGAATACACGCGGAAGGAATTGTTGGATACTGTTCTTGGATGAGTTGTAGGAGACAAGATACGATCGATAGGTAAAGTTAGAATAAAGTGGAGACATAGAACGGGGAAGCTAGTACCGGTAGTGAGCTAAGGCAAAAGTCAGTGTTGTATAGTACAATAGATCGACTTTGATGGTGCATGTATGGAGATAATCGTAATGAATTTAGAGACAAACAAAGGATAAATTGATTGTTGTATTATAAACGTACAGCCTAACAAAATCACATGAGTACTCTGGCGATATTCAGTCCCATGAGGCTGCTGTAGTGTCTGCCAGAAAGTCACTAAAGAAAAAAACTGAAGGTGCGTGGTGGTGGTGGTGTGGAAGTTGCGTCACCCAGCTGAAACTGACCGCCGTCTGACATTTACTGCCCCTACCTTGACGTCCTACTTCCCAGGGTTTAAAGGTTATACTTGCTTTCATTCTTGGTGCACTCCCTCTCCTTACGTGCCACTCCTTACTTTTAAAAATTTGTATTGAATTGTTGTGAAGTTTGGGTGATGTGCGTTGTTTGCAAGTTGGTAAGACGTCCTTGGGTGTGGCCCCCGTGATGTGCAGGTATACCTCACAGTGGCCTCCATCTGCTCCCACACTCATCAACTCTCAAATACGATCGGAGTAGTCGCATTTCTTGGTGCTTAATTATTCCTGCAGTTTATGACGACTAGTTAAAAATGCTGTTGGGACATAAGTGCTCGTGTCCCATTGTGGTCCAGAGCGACTGGTGCGTTGGTTGTACTGTACGATGAAAACTGAAATGCGCGCGACATTTCAGGAACAAGTCGGTCACCTTGATCAACAGTTTCATTTGACTGGTGGAGAACAGCCGTATACCACACTCTGTCGTAAGGTCTGTGATCCTTACCAGGGCATACAGTCTTCTCAACTCTGTGGACAGTAATCGTAATGAGATCATCCGTCGTGGCTTTTAATTCACACTACCCACCTTGTACAGTTTGCTCAGAAGCACTCAAACTGGTATTTCCGTGTTGGTTGGTACCCGTTTACTAGCTAGCGAGGCAATCAGGAAGCTTATCAAGAGAACAAAATATACCTAAAGACTGGAAGAAAATGAGTTAATGGAAAAATAACTCGTCCAGATTCTGTAAAGTTTTTATATTAGACCAAACATAAAAGACACCTCTGAGTCTCATGATTAAAAAAGTTTTGTAATTGAATTTCGATGCTTTTTATAATTGTTTTGTTACCGTCTTTACACATTTGTTTCCATATATCGGTACACACACACACACACACTGTCTGTCTCTTGATAATCCCAGTACGGCTATTTCTATCCGTTCTCCTTCCTTGATCTCTGCCACATCTTCCTCTCAACTGAACCCAGGATACAGTTGTGAGGGATACCCGTGTTGTCGCTGTACAACCAACAATCTGAATCTTAATGGAAAAATCATCATCATCATCTATACATAATTAGCGTAGCCAAATGTCATAATTGGTGTTGCCATAATCCCTGTTGTCAGTTTCGTTGTATCATAATAACAATAAAACAAGATAAAACGAATAAATATATGATCTCGCTGGTGGCATATCAAGGGGGGGGGGTGCAGATGTCCACACGAGGGACCATTATATACTGTAGTCGTTCAAATGTTGGATCACCTGAAGAATCTCCACCCCAGCTTATTTCACCGAAAGATTAACCACCCTAAAACTATTTAGGGTTAGGTTAGCGTTAGGATAGTTAATCTTTAGGTGAAATGAGCTGGAGTGGAGATTCTTCGGGTGATCCAATTTGTTATAATACCCCAAACGGTAGTGAACCGTCAATTGTTCACTGTAGTTACGGGTGAGCGATTGACCGGGAGAGAAAGTTGATGAAGGTAAAGAAATGTTGGAGAGGTAATTATCTAGACGGTGTTGAAGATGAAGGTCTGAACCATCACCAAGTGGGTCAAGGTCACCATAGTGGTACATTGGTAACATGCGTATCCCACTAGTGTGTCATGGGTTTGAGTCATGGGTTACCAGCTTTGACACATTCTAATCTGCACACCCATCTGGTCTGGCATAAAGCAGTGAGACATTTAACTTTTTTCATTATATGTTATCGTGCAGCAGAGAACTTAGAAAAGAAAGCAGGACCACAACTTGAAGTTAATTCCAGGTCACTGACCCACATCGGGGCCTGTGGGACGAAACTGTAATAATAATAATAATAGTAATTCATAAATAAAAATTATAATAAAAAAAATAATAATAATAACAATAATAATAACCATAAATACAAAAAAAATCTAAAGTGAGAAACAATATACTGTACTGTATGTATTTTGTGTTGTGAACAGTAAGAGAAACAATTGAGACCCTGCAATTGTGTGTAAATGAGGCACAAAGTCAGATCATCAACCTGGGACTTGGTCTCTTGTGGTACTGTTACAAATTAGAAGTTCAGGGGATTGCACCACAAGGAATATAAAACGACTGTATATTTTCCATTGTATTCCTTTCATATTAGACCCGTTATTATAGCCCTGACCTCTGCCGTTATGTAAATCTTGGGAAGGTTCGGTTAGGTCAAGGTGATTAATCTTCAGGTGATTATATAAGTTGGGATCTCTAACCATCAGGTAATACTGTAGTGGATTCCTCATCCACTACAATACCTCGTTTTATGAATGTGAAAGCTTTACTTAATGCGTTGTGTTGTGTAGTACATGCACAGTGGAAGTTATCTTAGTTTCTTGTTAGGGTATTTAACTTAAATATGTAAGAACTTAACCAACTTTCATGAGTTGAGATGATGTACAGTAATGTATTGTGTTGTTTCAGGAGTGTGTCGGGGTGCGGACACCTATGTGGGCAAGAAACTGGGAGAACTCAACAGTTACCACCACCAGGTACTGTATGTCTCACGAGGGTAGGATGTTTGGGCCAGGGTGGTTAAAACCTAATCAAACATAACCTAACCCAACGTAACCATGGTCCAAACTTTCACTCACAGTGTCTCACAGCTTCTAATCTTAATTTTTTCCTCAAGTTCTTTCTCTTTGTAGTTTACAATGTCACTACAGTACAGTATTTTCAAAAGGACGTAAGGATGGAAATTGCCATACGGTACTCTACTGTTTGATATTCATGTTTGAACATAAAGTTATCTCTATTTCTGAGGACCGTGAGACAGAGGAGGTGACAGTAAGTAAGATCTTGTTCACAAGGATATTAACCGAGATAAAAGAAAAGCATGAGTGTAATGAGTGACCAGCAGGCAGCTACAGTACTGTATATAGGTATTTAAGGTTGTCTTGTTAGTACAGTACTGTACTGCATGAGTTATTTTCAGGAGTTATTGCTGTAATATCTGAATTAATACCAACTACAGTACTATGTTGAGGTCATTTTTATTTATTTTTTTAATTTAATTATTAATATCTTTTGACTTATAGGTTGGCGGTGACGTGTACGCTGTTGATGAAAACACATTCTTGATTAAGAATTTCATGTATGATGGTAATGGTGGAGACACGTACTTCTGGGCTGGCTCCAGACCCCGTCCAGGACCCCAGGGTTTCATCGTTCCTAATGAGCTGGGAAGGTAATTAATTATATGTAAATTATTATGGTACACACACATTATCAAGCATTATAGAAATAATTGACGAGAATATCAGTGTCCAGTACAGTACAGTCACGAACAATATACTGTAATAGCCCAGCTGTCACTTTTTTATTTTTACCCTGTACCTTTATCTTCACCACTGATCGGCTCGTTAGCCTCTGTCACGCACTGTTGGCAAGTACTAGTCATGTATTGGCTCTCTGTTACACACTGTTGGCAGGTACTAGGCATGCACCTGCTCCTGAATGTACCTGAACCTGCTCCAGTGTTGGTCAAGTCTGGTCTTGAAAGAGCTCACACTCGGTGCCATCACAACACTTTCTGGCAGATTGTTCCAAGAGTTCACAACTCTCACTCCGAAAAAGTTTGCCCTCACAGTTTTCTGGACTTGTGGCTTCTTCAATCTTGAGCTGTGACCCCTTGTTGGGCTAGCGTCTGCCAGCTCCAAGTTAGGACACTCGACTGAGTAGTGCCCCTTGAGATGCTTATACACATCAATTAGGTCGCCCCTTGCCCGTCTGTAGTATAAGCTAGGCAAGTTCCGGCGCTCCAATCTCTCAGGGTAATTGAGGTGCCGAAGTGCAGGTACCATTCTGGTGGCCATCCTTTGAACATTTTCAACCAACTGACAGTCCCTCGCATATCTCGGGGACCAGATGGGGAAGCACTTCACTCTTGAAGATCGTTACGAAGGACGGACCGTCTAGATATCTGAACGACCTTCTTAAAAGACCCAATAATTTATTTGCCTGCTTTATCTCCTTCTTGCAGTGGCCCGAGAACTTCAGCTCATTGTCAACATACACACCTAGGTCCTTCTCACATTCAGTCTCAACTAGTGCAGTTTCTTCATCCCGTTGGGACATATACGCCTCCTTACCTTTGGTACGCCCCAGGTGCATCCTCTTACACTTCGTGACATTGAATCTCAGCAGCCATTTCTTTGACCATTCCTGGAGCCCACAGAGGTCCTTCTGCAGCTCTTCACAGTCCGCTTGGTTCTTGATTTCCCGAAATAACTTGGCGTCATCGGCAAACATTTGTATGGAGGAGTGTACAACGTCAGGCATGTCATTTATGAAACAACAGCAGGCCCAATACACTGCCCTGTGGTTCCCCGCTTGTGACAGGTACAGATGATGATTTCGTGCCATTAATCACCACACACTGCTTGCGGTCATGTAGAAAGTCTTCTATCCACGCTAGGACATCTCCCCGAATTTCGTACCCTTCTAGTTTGATTTTCAGCCTTTCGTGGGGTACGGTGTCGAAAGCCTTGGGAAAATCTAGGTAAATATTGTCGATATTACCACCCCGTTCCAGAATATGGGTCCAAATATTCAATACCTTGAGCAATTGTGTTAAGCCGGAGCGCCCCAGCATAAAACCTTTACAAGGTTGTTTCGTAGTAGATGTTCCATCTCGGCATCTCTGATAATACTCTCAAGTACTTTACATATTATGCTGGTCAGGCTCAACGATCTATATAGTTGTTCGTGGAGTGATGATCACCCTTCTTGAAGATAGGACTCACACGAGCCATTTTCCAATCACTGGGGACCTTTTGTTCATCCAAACATTTACAGAACAGGATCTTCAGAGGCTCGGCAAGCTCGTTGCTCAACTCTCTTAGCACTCTGGGATGCACCATGTCAGGGCTGGGACTCTTATGGACCTTTAGCTTTGACAGTTTATTTCTAATACTCTCTTCTGTGAACACAATGTGGGTCAGTGCTGTGTCGAACTGTCTGTCCTCAAATGCAGGAAGGTTAATCGCATCCTCTCTTGTGAACACCGAGGAAAAGAAGCTGTTTAATGCCTCAGCTGTTTCACGAACCCCGAGATTCAGACTTGTGATTCGTGAATCCGAAGCATTTATTAACAGAATAATGTATCAATGTCTACAGTACTGCTTTGAGTTCACGAGTCTCAGGGTTCGTAGAGCAGCAGTTGAGGAGAGACAGCAAGACTTTTGTTTGTCACTGTACATGCCAAGTTAGCTGTAGATACTAGTGGTGAAAGGCAAGCAAGCTACATACAGTGCTGCTCTGCTATCAACATACCGTACTGTTATTATTACTGTACTTTAATTAAATGGGATACAATACTACTTTAACCATGTACTGTACTGTATTTATCTTTGTCTCACCAGGACCAACGTTCTGGACCGCTACCTCAATAAAGACATAACCCTCACACTCCCAGACAAGAAAAACATCGTAGAAATCAAATGGTTGGCAATATATGACCTCAGTAGATTGGTGAGTTACCGTAGTTTGTATGCATTCACCAGTAACATAACATAGAAAAAAACAATCATTATTGTCTTGGATTTGAAAATACACAAACTGGTTAATATTACAATACTGTGGGGAATCTGGTACAGTACTGTATAGTGGACAAGACTAATGTCCCTAAGTTGTCTGCCCTCAATGTTCTTCTTACAGACACAAGATCCAGCATTTTATTACAGGATACTAAAAATAAACTTTTTTGGTTAATAAAGGCATAGCTTTTCTTGCAGGATAAAGAATGAATAGTAATAGAAAACATATTTTTCTACATCTTCCAGGAACCTTTTGGTGACGTCTACATTCCAGAGGGATTTGAGCCTCCACAGAAGATAATCCTCAACAAACTTTCCTCTAAGACAGGAGAGGCCAAGTCTGGTGCAGTCACCATTGTTGACTCCAAGACTATAATTATGGAAGGTGAGAGATAGAGACGGCCTTTATATACTGTATTGTACCAAGTCTCATTATCATGTACTGTAAAGGTTTTATGAACTGTGATTTGATGTGTCTTCTGTTCTTAAATATGAAAAAAAAAATAACAGTCTTAAATGTTTCTCTGTTTACCACATTTAGGGTAAAGCAAAGTTACTAGATGTCACAGCCTCAAGTTGAAGAAACACGTTCAGAAAATTGTTAGGGCAAACTTTTTTCGAATGAGAGTTGTGAAGTTTCTGAATAACCTGCCAGAGAGTGTTGTGACAACACTGAGTGTGACTTTATTCAAGACCAGACTTGACCAACACTTGCACAGGTTCAGATACATTCTGGAGCCTGTACTTGCCAACAGTTTGTAACATACACATTACAGACCATCCAAGTGGCTAATGGGCTGATTAGTTTGAGAGAAACTTAAAGCTGAGGAAACCTTCTGCCATAGTATACAAGATTACAATTTTTCATGATTGGTGATAAACTTTAACCACCGACTATTGTTTCAGACTTCTACTATGATGGTACTGGAGAGGAGGTTTACTTCTGGGTTGGTGTTGGACCTCAGCCTCACTCTAAGGGTACAAAGATACCTGATGAACATGGATAGTGAGTAATTCATTATCTTGGTTGGTTAGACTTCGAGTAACATCCCAGTCTGTCTACTCACATTTTGTCTATTTCCTATTAGGTGTGGTTAGATTAGGTAAGGTTATGTTGAGTAAGGTTAGATTAGATCATCATTAACTGACAGTAGACATTTTGGGAATGTGTGACATTTTCAGAGTAGAGTAAATGGGCATATACCAGATTTTTTTAGGATACATTTGACATTTCTTAATATACGATATATTGTGTAGTTTGACACAGTAAAGATGTCAAGTTAATCAGAGTTTGGAAGAATGTATAACCTGCACAAGATTTAAAATTACAGCAAATAGGTAAAGTCAACTAAAATCTGAACGCCTCTCCTCCTGAGGCACGAACCTGCGATTCAGACTCGTGAACCCAAAGCAGTAGACTGATACTGTACATTATTGTGTCCATAAACGCTTTGGAATCATGAGTCTAAATCCAGGGGTTTGTAGTTCAGGGGGAGAGGTGAACAGACTTTAGTAGTTGACTGTACAGCACAGTACTTTAAAACATCACTCATTACCCTGTTTCTCTACAGCATGACCCCACTTCAGAAGTATGTAAAGAAAACCGTGATGCTTGAACTCCCGGGAGACCTGACAGTGTTCACTGTTGACTGGCTCTCGGTGTATGATATTAAGAGTGAGAGAGTTTTAGGATCCATCATCATCCCGGAGGAACTTAACGTGCCGCCGTCACTCGTCAAAATCATTGTAAGTGTGTAAAGGCATATTATACATGCTGTTATAATATTTTCATCTATTACAGAAAGTTGCTGCTCGTTTTATTAACCCAGCTGCAGTAAAACCTCTATATAACTGACTGTATGGAGAGGAAAGACCATTATATAGAGGGTCTTTTTAAATATGAAAGTCCCCATCTGATGGATAATATGGAGAGAGAAGTCTGTTATATGGAGGTTTTGTTGTACAGGTATTACAACAGCTTGATTGTCTTAAAATAATTTGCTTCAACTTGTCCTGTACTGTACCCCCCGGGAAACCAGTATCACACCTCAGGTTGATAACCTGGGAACTTTTATCATTAAGACAGAATGTTATGTTGTGTAGTGGGATTCTCCGAACATCCCCAGAAATGAGCTTCAGTGTGACCACCTTATTCAAGTGGAATCCAAGGTTTAAGGCGCTCTGTTTCTTACAGTATCAAAGGACAAGATAATGATACATATGAATTAAAATATAGATAAATTATTTTTTTTAAGTGCTTGCTTGAATATCTCGCATCACTTACAGAAAAGCCATCAACCATCTTTTCTCGTGTTTTTTTACCACTACAGTACTGTACTGTAGTGTGTGCTTCCCACAATGATGAGTTGAATTTACTCAGCTTCACTTTGTCTTTAATCATGCCATAAGTGCCCTTTGTCAGCCTATACAGTACAGTACAGTACTGTACTATACTGTACTGTACTATACTGTACTATACTGTACTGTACTGTACTGTACCCTACCCCTGTTAAAGAACTTTGCACTCACCCCACTTGAACAGTGGGGTGAGTGCAAAGTTCTTTAAGTTTCTGTGTAGTTTTCTTCATGATTATTTTTTTTTCATCATCATTATTTACAGAAATGTGTACAGTATACTTTATTTCAACAAAATTCTCATTATATCATTGCCTTATTAATTTCAGCCCCATGAAAATAGTATGCCTAATTGTGTGCAGCTGTACAAGGACCTGCAGGTGTCGTGGGAGGTGTTTGGTGATCAGATAACAATGGAGCTTGCTGCACAAGTTGGTAAGGAGGCTTTCAAAACAATTGTACTGTACAGCTTAATAACTTTATTATGTTTACAAGTTTATGTCTGCTCTTTCGAAAATATGACACCATATTTTTGTACAGTTATCAAGTTGAGACTATTGTACAGTCAACTACTTAAGTCTGTTCACCTCTCCCCCTGAACCACAAACCCCGAGATTCAGACTCATGAACCTGAAGCATTTATAGACAGAATAATGTATCAGTCTACTGCTTAATGAGTCTGAATTTTGGGGTTTGTATACTTAGTTATGAACTCCGGTGTTCCTGATCAGGGTAGTTTCCTATGTCTATTCATATAATCTAATCAGAGGTTGAGCTTGCCAGGAAAAAGTGGAATATACACGTTGATAACATCAATTCTGCGAGCTCTGGGCTGTGGCGAACAAGGAACTATTCACGGGGAAACGTTAGATCTTGGAGATTATACAGGTTGACAGAATAGTTCAGGAGATTAATGACTTTCTCAAATAGACAACTGACAAACTCTAAACTACAACCATCAGATTCTCTGATGTTTGGGCAACAAAATAATCTGACTTCATTAGCAATTGGAAACTCATGGTCATTCTTAGGGAACGATACCGTGGGTATCGTTTGTACTGGCAGACTCAACACTCGCTTACCTACCCAATGTTACTAACAATAAGGACAGTTAAAGCGTTCAACATCACTCACAAAGGATCTTGTATGCTTTAACTGTAACCAAACATATCTAAGTTGACTCAAAACAAGGGTGTTCTCTCTAACATTCAAATTCATTTTATAGAGAGGTTGGTTTCAGTAAGTTAGAGAAAATGGGATAATGGACAACTGAGGCGTCTTGAAGCGATGAGAAAACGGTCTCCTCAGATGGGGGACTCAAACAAAGGCAGAGTTACAAGTTTTGTGGGCTATTGAGCGTAATATGAATCGTCTGATTTTGGCGTAAACTGACGTGTATGACCGTGGTCATTGCAGTCACTCCACGAACAACTATAGACCGGTGAGCCTGACCAGCATAATATGTAAATTACTTGAGAGTATTATCAGAGATACCGCGATGGAACATCTAATACGAAACAATCTCGGAAAGGATTGCCAACACGGTTTTATGCCGGGGCGCTCCTGCTTAACACAATTGCTCAAGGTATTGGATATTTGGACCCATATTCTGGAACGGGGTGGTAATATCGACAAAATTTACCTAGATTTTGCCAAGGCTTTCGACGGTGTACTCCACGAAAGGCTGAAAATCAAACTAGAAGGGTACGGAATTTGGGAAAATGTCCTAGCGTGGATAGAAGACTTTCTACATGACCGCAAGCAGTGTGTGGTGATTAATGGCACGAAATCATCATCCGTACCTGTCACAAGCGGGGTACCACAGGGCAGTGTATTGGGCCCGCTGTTGTTTGTTTGTTTCATAAATGACATGCCTAATGTTGTACACTCCTCCATACAAATGTTTGCCGATGACGCCAAGCTATTTCGGGAAATCAAGAACCAAGCGGACTGTGAAAAGCTGCAGAAGGACCTCTATGGGCTCTAAGAATGGTCGAAGAAATGGCTGCTGAGATTCAATGTCACGAAGTGTAAGAGGATGCACCTGGGGCATACCAACGGTAAGGAGGTGTATGATATGTCCCAACGGGATGAAGAAACTGCACTATTTGAGACTGAATGTGAGAAGGACCTAGGTGTGTATGTTGACAATGAGCTGAAGTTCTCGGGCCATTGCGAGAAGAAGGTAAATCAGGCAAATAAATTATGGGTGTTTTAAGAAGGTCGTTCAGATTTCTAGACGGTCCGTCCCTCGTAACGATCTTCAAGAGTGAAGTGCTTCCCCATCTGGAGTACTGTCACCCTGTCTGGTCCCCGAGATATGCTAGGAACTGTCAGTTGGTTGAAAATGTTCAAAGGAGGGCCACCAGACAGGTGCCTGCCCTTCGGCACCTCAGCTACCCTGAGAGATTGGAGCACCTGAACTTGCCTAGCTTGTACTAAAGATGGGCAAGGGGTGACCTAATAGAGGTGTATAAGCATCTCAAGGGGGGCACTACTCAGTCAAATGTCCTTACTTGGAGCTGGCGGACGCTCGCCCCACAAGGGGTCTCAGCTCATGATTGAAGAAGCCGCAAGTCCAGAAAACTGTGAGGGCAAACTTTTTCGGAGTTGGAGCTGTGAACTCTTGGAAGAATCTACCAGAAAGTGTTGTGACGGCACCGAGTGTGAGCTCTTTCAAGACAAGACTTGACCAACACTGGAGCAGGTTCAGGTACATTCAGGAGACGGATGCATGCCCAGTACTTGCCAACAGTGCGTGACAGAGACGTGACCGATCGCCCAAGCGGCTAACGAGCCGATCTTTTGGTGAAGAGGATAAGAAAAGGAAAAGTAATCGGAGACATGACCGATCCCCCCAAGCGGCCAACGAGCCGATCGGTGGCGAAGAGGATAAAAGTATACCTGTATTGACAATTGTAAGTCTTGTGTACAGTACAGTATACACATCATATATCTCTCCTATCTAGAATGTTTTAAGTATTATTTCACTTTGCTTTACAGGAGAGAATGATTACATGGCCTTTGGTATGAGTGGGTCTCAGACGGAGCCGGCGATGATCGGCGGGGACGTGGTGGTGATGTTCATGGAAGGTTACCTGGGCAACCTCATCGACTACAACATGTCCTCTTATATGCCAGTAAGGATATGGGGAGACAAGTGTATTGCTATGTTGGATAAGGAGACATTAATGTGAATACTAGTACTGTACTGTACTGTAGAAGTGTACACATCATTACACTGTGAACATACTGTAGTAGTACAGGAGTGATTATTATTTATCAGTCATCACTTGTCAGCTTATTAGACACTCGATCATTTGTATTTTCTCTGTTACAACCTTCATTGTCCAGTGTTAGTACTGGAGAAAATAGGAGTACAGAACCTGGATAAAACCTGTGATGTTTTGTAGGGCCACACTGCATATTATCCTTTTCACATTTGACGAGGGATCAAACCCAGGATGCAGTAGTGAGAGGCAGAGACAACTATTTTCCTAATGCAGTACTGTATATGCCACCTCTTGTAGTTTGGAATGGAGTATGATTCATTGATAAATAGAATGTTTATTATTTTCTTGCTTATGATTTTCAGTGTACAGAACTGTTAGGTCAGCCGAAGGGTGTGTGTGAAGATGATAAGGTCGGTGGGACACAGGACTACCAGGCATACAGCAGCAAGAGGGAAGACGGCATCAACATCTTCACCTTCAGACGTCGCCTTGTCACCCGTATGTTATGTCAACACATGTGCAATAGTTTATTGCAAGGATTTTTTGTGTCGGGTTGCCATGAAATGGTATCTTTGCCCAGACTCTCATGTGCCACCTCTACACCCAGGACTATAATTTGGCAGAGATGGATCAAATGTTATTTTGTCCTTTATAGTTTCTCTTAATTTAGCAATGATGCTGTTTTGTAAGTAGTTTAATGATCCAGTTATTTAACCCACGAGCTGCTTTTGATCCCAGAGCCAGACAAGGTAGGAGGGGACTGTTTTCCTTGATGTTCACTGTTAAGCACCCTTTCTGTCCAGGGGGGCTGCCACTACACAAAACTGAGAAACAGCCTCACGGAAAGCAGTTTGGTTTCTCCATAAAGATCACTTGACAATATCACAATGAGTTGCTTGCTATTGTTATGGTGTGAGTCAGTTTATCATCTTGGTTGGTATTCATTCATTGAAAAAATCAAACAAGTCATAGCTGATAATTTTATAAATACTGTCATTAATAGGTGGTTAGTTTAAACTGTTACATGTTATAAAAAGAGAAGAGAGGACAGAAGGACAAGTTTGTGAACAAGAGTTTTGTTTTTACAATTCCTCTCATTCTTCCTCTTTCAGCTGACACTGGAGACAAAGCATACCCAGATTCAGGTCCAGCCATAATCATCTGGGCACTTGGTGCTCTTGACATCATCAAGAAACCATCCATGCACTATGCCTGGTCAAAGGTGAGTTGTAAAGAGGACTTCCTGTTATACAAAACTTTCTTTCAGATATGGTACATTTATTAGATTACCTGAAATACTTACACAACTTTTTGGGTGTTGATTTATGCCTCCACAATTACTTCATCAATCATTAAATACAAAAGTATTTCATCCACAGTTCAGATCACAACACACCAACAACTTATTTACTTTGATAGCCATTAAAGTCCATGTTTGTTGACCTTTTCCACATAGTGTTTCCTTGAGCACATTTCCATATTGGCCTCTGGAGCTTTCCGTTATGTTAACTTTGCCAGCTCATATGAATAGTTTACTCTCACCTGCTATATTAGTAACTTTGAACAGCATTTAAAATAGTTCCATTTCATCCTTGCATATTCATTACTTCCTGTGTGACTTTGCTGTCCACTCAGTCTTCTGCTACTGCCACACCCATTAATTTCACAGACATACTGTACTGTATGTTTTATATTCTTTAATGTACAGTTGATTGAATTACTTCTTGACGTTTTTTTTTTTATTTGACGTTTTTTTTTTTATTAATTGTCTTTTCTAGTCCAACAAAGGATTTTATGCCACTATGAGAAGCCTAAGACATCAAAAGTTTACATGTTATTAAGGCTACATATTAGTAGTATATCTGTCTTATGTGTTTCAGGCTAAGCAGGAGATCGAATTCGCTAGGAAGCCAACGGAGAAGAATTGCTTTGCATTTACCCGCAGTGAGAAACCAAACCTGTGAGTATAAACTGTGTAAAAATCCTAACCTTACTGTGTTCATCTGTTTGGTAGGAAGGAAGGAAGGATAGCTACATCCAGGGCTACAGAAATGGGTAATTTATTCTGAATTCCCTTTCAGAAAATTCATAGACATTAGTGGCTAGTTGGAGTAATTCATAAACTACTAGCACACCAACATAACCAGATCATGAAGGGGACCTTTACAAATGATAGTAACTTGTTGTTTTCAGTCAAAGACAACAAGTCATGTTGTCACATCAGCTTATACTCACTCCATTTGTTAACTGAGGACTTGTATCTAAGTGGACATATCACCTTCAACATTCATTTTCAGCCAACTTCAATTCTACCTGATAGGAAAAGGGAGGATAGCTGAGTCTCTGTGTTTGAGCTCAGTTGTATAGTGGGATTTAAAGTTCAGTCATCTAGTAATGACTTATTTCCATCCTAAAGGTATTCCCTGTACCTAAATTACCTTGAGTAATAAGAAGAGGTGACTTTAGATGCTTCAAAAGCTAATTTTATGTACTGTACACACCAGTAGGGGAGTTAACCCTATTTTCTCTCATTTCACAACAGGGCAAATGGAAACTGACATTACAGACTCTCCAGTTTACATCCACACAACACTACAACAATTCATTTGACATTAGGATATCTACTCTTAATAGACAACGCGGCGATGCTCAACCCTAACCACCTCCTTATCTTGGGGGACTTTAACTATGGCGACATCGACTGGAGAAACAATTTCTCCCCCCCCCCCCAATGACTTGAATAACCCTGCTACTCTTTTTGTAGAAACTCCGAGACATAATTTTCTGTTCTAACATGTTAGAGACCCGACACATTACAGAGGGGAGCAAACACCCAAGCCACTAGACCTCAGACAGGGACCAAACTTCTTTAGTTACTGTTTTCTTGGAGGAATGGAGATCCCATCTGAGGTTCAACTCATCTGCCCAGATTAACAAGTCTAGTTGTTTTAGAAATATTCTTGGACCATTCAGCAATATCAGTTTCTGTTCTCTTACAGCCACTATAAGTTTCAGGAATAAAGGAGTTATCTCTGATTCAGTCTTGTAACCACTACTTTGGAATTAAGACTTCACAGCTCTATCACAGGGGCTGTGAGCACTGACTTGCATATGACCTCACACAGTCAGTGAGATCCCTCCCTCGTAGCCCCATGTCCTCCTTAGGTTGGTGTTGGTAAACCTCTGAACAATGTGGAGTTGGGGTAAGAACGGAGTGTTGAAGCCGAAATAATTAATTGGTGGCAGCCACTAGTGTCTTAGGGTTTCCTGAGCTTTCAGCTCGTGGACTTAGTGGGTAAACAAACAAGAAGACTTTGGGTAACATTAAATCATTGTCAAAATGTTAAATGTTGAAATAGTTTGACAGATGTGTTTGGCTTTCTACATAAATATTTAGTTAGATAAGCTGATATTTTGTCATGCTAAGATCCTGTTCTCTGTTACACATACAGGAAACCTTGGTCTGGGTTCCATTTAGCAGATCCTGCAGCCCGTGAGTTCACTGCTCGCTTGGGTCCTGATGGAGGTGTGCGAGGATATTTAGCCACAGCAAATCGTAAGTAAAAATTTTCTCAGTTACTATTGAAAAATAGGAGATCTTTGGGGTAAAAATGCATCAAAGCATGAAGCAAGGGAAACTTTTTAACAAGACACATTCAGTCCCTTGGCCACAGCACAGACATGCAATGTAAGGAAGACTTTTTCATGGACGAGGATAATACTTGTTAATAATGGTAACCTCAATACAGGTACATAGATAAAATGTAACAAATATAAATGAAAATAGGAGAATGAGAAGTGTGTTCAGCTTAAGAATGATCTAAGGAAACACATCAGTGTAAAACTTTTTCATATTTTAGTCATATAATTCCCCTGTGTAGAGCATCTATAAATGATCAAGACAAAAAAATCTCTTGAGAACACACATAACAGTTCTGTTTGTTTTGTACGGTCTGCATCATAATAATTTTGGATATTCAGTCACTTTGATCAAGAACAGCTGAGTGACAGAGGCAAGAGATGCTTGTTTTCAGTAAAGTCCTTATGCCAACAGCATCTGGTGTTCTTAGAGCCAGGCAGTAACCCATCCAAGTACTAACCAGACCCAACACTGGTTAACGTTGTTGATCAGACAAGAAGCGGTGTTTCCAACTTGGTGCTGCTGACATATGCTTGAGACAAATAAGATTGTTTTAACCTTTATTGTTTCATAAAATTGTGAATATTTGTTGCAAAAATTTTTGGTCTTAACTTTCTCAATGCTTTAAAAATATGCCATGTCTTCTTCAGTGAGGATTTCCATTAGATGTGTTACTATTAGCCCTGACGTAATTTTGAAACCTTCCTTTTTAATATATGACATTATTCTTGTTGCCAAAGGATCCTCCTGGAAATAATCAGCTGACAGTTATCCTTGGTCAAGTTGCCTTACTGTTTACCATTGTTTACTGTCTGTGCACACATTAACAGTACAGTACAGTATAGTATAATACTCCCATGGGCTATATGCATCATATATCTACATTGTCCATAGTCATGCTGAGCTTTATATAAAAGTAATATCTCCGTTAGCCGGAACAATTGGTGCTGAGCACCTCCGGGAAAGAGAGATTTCTGGGTAACCAGACGACTCTCTCATAGCCGGAAAAATATCCCTCATCCCCGGAATTTTCCAGGTAACGAAAAAATGTTTTCGGAAGTTCCAGAAATTGCCCATTACCTGTACATCATCTCTCGAACCCGGGAATTCCTTCAGGAAAATTTTCTCTGAATTTTCCAGAAAATTTCAATTCCGGCTATTGGAGAGTTTTGGGTTTGAGGGATTCCGGCTAACGGAGATATTACTGTACATGATTATCTAATTGTAAACCTGAATACCTGTATTGTTATCATTATTATTACTATTATATTGTGCATCTGATTGAATGTATATTTACTTACAGATAATTCAGAAACAGGGTTGGCATGGTATATAAATGGCTTACTTGCACCCGAATTGTACATCAAGAGGAACATTAAATACAGGTTCTTAGTTGAGGGCGGCTCCAACCCTTATGACCCCCGCAGCTATCACCCCATGATCATCACAGGTGCCTAACTTGACTCTTTTGTTTTTGTCCAAGTAACAATACTTTTACTTACGTAAATTTTTCCAGTACTTTGTCCACTACTGTGTGCTTGTTCCCTCTCTTACAACCATGTGTTAGCTGCCATCACCACCTCTCTTACACACATTAAAACAATCATAACCAACTAGATGGAGGAAGTGCAGTAGTCCCTCACCAACCACAGATTTCGAGTATCCACGGTTTTTACTCTATACCATTTCACCAACTGAGGTACAGTATTGAATTTTGAGTATCCACGGCTTAGCGCAGCAACTGTTTTCCATCCGTGTTCCAGTTTATTCACCGCGCAGCTTCCATTCAATAGAAAAGAAATATTAAAAAGAAAAAATATTGCAGTGTACAGTAATATTATCCATATTTCCTTGACAGATGAACCTCGCGGAGCTTACTCTCAGCTGTCAGAAAGCCAGCAGAAAGAAGTTCGTGTGCTGGCTGGTATTGGTTACTCAGTTAGAGGAGATGCAAGACCTACAGCAAGTTAGTAAAGATAACCCTACTTTTATTAATTAATTTATGAATGTTGATTAACATCTTGACTTGCCCAACAAACTTTGAAGTAGAGGCACAGAATCACCTCATTTGAATAATTCTTGTCCATTGGAATAATTGTAGTTTTTCATTGTATGTATCCTAATATATTGTATTGTACAGGTGTTGATCACATTCTTGGAGGGTTTTTATATAAAGTAAATCCCACAAATGTTTGTTTTTTCTCAGTTCAGAAGGATTGATAAGTATTTTATCTTGTGTATCAAGTGTGTCCTTATATTTCAGCTGGACGATTATGCCTCTGGAAGCACACTCCAGAGGGGGACCGCCGCAAAGACGTGGAGTTTAGGACATTTGAGCGCTTCCGTAACTCGTTGATGCTGGAGTGCGGCGACGGTAATTTGTCTTGTTTGTTTTTCTGGTGTAATATTTTCAGAGGAGTGTTTTAGTATAATTTTTAGTAATTTGTCAGTTGTTGTTAATCTGATCACCTTCATCTACACAACACAAAGTAGGGAAGGAGTGAAGGAGATGTAGTATCCCACTAAATGTTAAAATACGTAATAATTTAGCATTACGGGTTTAACACGTTAATGTATTATATACAGTAATACAGTTTCATATCACCATCCCTTGTAAATTTAAAATCTTCATTGATACTTTCCACACTGACAGTTTGTATCATAGTCACAATCATACACCAACTTTCCTTCCCATCTTCCTTTACAAAGTGACAAAAAAATTTTTAGGTCCCATAATTCTCTTCCTCATCATGTATGTAAACACTCTCTGAAAAAAAAGTATCTACGAAGGGATCTGATGAATTTCAAAATGAACTCTGTGACTCCTGTTGTCTTGGTAGGGTTGTCAAAATTCTTCATCCATTGTGTCATATTGTCTCTAACAAAATCTTAAAGATACTTTTTGGAGCGAGTTTACCAGTTCATAACCCAGAATAAATCCCAAATCATCTTACTTTCAACCAGTTAATGTATATGAAGAAATAAACCTGCTTTTTTTTTTTATAATCTACAGGTAAAGCTGCTATTCTCGAGTTCACCCCCAACAAATCATGGCCTGACATCGTTTACTACAACAGCTGGACGGCACCAAATATGGGCTGGCGTATCCATATTTTAGAAGAAGTGCACACTGAAAAAATTTTAGCCGAAGTAGCACGTAGGAGCGAGGGAGTGAAGTTTGCAGTTACCCATCATTTTGTCCTGGCTTTAGGTTTAGGGGTGTGGGCTATACTGATGGTCCTTATATAACTTTCTTGACAAAAATAAAATTTGACATCCTATTACTGTAAGGGTCTTGTACAGTACAGTATATCATATATATATATATATATATATATATATATACATATTAGCTCAAGTTTTAATCCTTTTAGTACTATCAGTTGTAGATTGTGAAGACATGTACTGTATTTGTAATTATACAAATCATATTAAAAAATGTATAAAGCTGTGGAATATTTCCCCAATCTTCCCACTAAGTGATCAGATGCAATTTTGAAATACATGATGAAATTTAGGTGATTATTATAATGTCCTTTATGCTTTCTGATGTTTTTGCTGTACCGATGAACAAGAATCTGGTTTAACAACTTTGAAGTTTTAAGGAACAAAAATTCAATTAATGAACTATTATGCGATTTACTGAGTAAAATTATCCAGTACAGCTCCAGTGAACCAGCTCACATCATCCCTTGTGGAGTGGGTCTGATCATTGTTTGTTAAGGATTACCTATATCGTACAGTACAGTACTGAAATTTGAGAACAATCCTTTTTTCTGCCCAAAAAACTTCCAAGGGGTACCTGAAGGAGGTTTTTTGACCACAGATCCTTGATGACTACTACTGCTGCTATGACTATGAACAACTTCATACAATGAAAATGATATTTGTACTTGTGTGGGAAGTGTATCAGAACCACATTAATTGAGACTGAATACGAAAAGGACCTACGGTAGGTGTGTATGTTGGGAAAGAGATCCTCGCTAAGACTGAGGAAGTAGCTAATAGAATGGAGGGAGTAGTGCAGAAGAGTTATGCTCAGGCCTTAGCAGGGCCCCGGGAGGTGGCGGAGAGTAATACAGGATCCGAACAGGTTCTACAGGAGCTAGGGACTCGGAAGAAGTGTGTCAAAGAGATGGCAACTGGCGGACCTACTGGCAGGGGAGAGGAGGAACAACGGGCACGTTTCAAGTGCAGGAACAAAGTAATCGTTTTTACTTTTACTTTTATCCTCTTCGCCACTGATCGGCTTGTTAGCCGCTTGGGCGATCGGTCACGTCTCTTTTCATTTATATTCTTCACCAAAAGATCGGCTCGCTAGCCACCCGGGTGATCGGTCACGTCTCTGTCACGCACTGTTGGCAAGTACTGGGCATGCACCGGCTCCTGAATGTACCTGAACCCGCTCCAGTGTTGGTCAAGTCTTCTCTTGAAAGAGCTCACACTTGGTGCCGTCACAACACTTTCTGGTAGATTGTTCCAAGAGTTTACAACTCTCACTCCGAAAAAGTTTGCCCTCACGGTTTTCTGGACTTGTGGCTTCTTCAATCTTGAGCTGTGACCCCTTGTGGGGCGAGCGTCCGCCAGCTCCAAGTAAGGACACTCAACTGAGTAGTGCCCCCTGAGATGCTTATACACCTCAGTTAGGTCGCCCTTTGCCCGTCTGTAGTATAAGCTAGGCAAGTTCAGGCGCTCCAATCTCTCAGGGTAGCTGAGGTGCAGGCACCAGTCTGGTGGCCCTCCTTTGAACATTTTCAACCAACTGGGAGTTTTACAGATTCTGACCAGGGCAAAGCTGAGGCATGGAACAGTTTCTTTTCCTCGGTGTTCACAAGAGAGGATGCGAACAATATTCCTGCTTTTCAGGACAGATGGTTTGACCCACATAGTGTTCACAGAAGAGGGTGTAGTGGATACTCTCCCCTACAACTACCACAAGCCTAGCCGCCTATAGTTGCGCGGGGTTCAGCCAACTAGCGAGTTTCTCTGACAAGTCTCATCATCTAGACTCGCTGGGGAGGGGGGGGGGGTGTCGGCCACCTGCGACGCTTACTTCCGGTGGCCGTATATATAAGGTCCAAGCCTCGCCGCTGAAGTCCATTCAACCAAGAGCCCTGCAACACGCAACACCTCCTCTAAAGAAGCTCCTACCCAAGCAACTCTCCAGCACCAGACTGATTTGTATATAATATATTTATATAAGAAAACACCCATAGCTGAGTTACCCTTCTCACCTCCATCCTATGTGCGATTTAACATCACGAAACCCCACAATGGTGACTCCTGGAGAAACGCACTCACACAGGATGGAGGAGAAACAGATCACTCTCCCAGTCTTCAATCACAACATTGAAGACTGGCTTATCCACACGGAAACAGCTCTCATCGGCTCTACAGCTACAGACAGTTGATTGAGAATATCCACAGGAGGGCCACCAGACTGGTGCCTGCACTATGGCATCTCAGCTACCCTGAGAGATTAGAGCGCCTGCAATTGCCTAACTTATACTACAGACGGGTAAGGGGCGACCAAATTGAGGTGTATAAGCATCTCAAGGGGCACTGTGGGGTATGGGATGTTTGGTTCACACTCAGGATGGGATGTAGAAAGGAAACTCACAATGTGCTCTCTGTATACATGTTGTATTGGATGTACAATGCAGCTTGGTGCTGGGAAGGCAGCATGGTTACAAGCGTGATGTAGAGAGAGCTGGCTGGTGAGGGTGCTCAGAGGAGGACAGCTTGTGGGTCGCCATGCGACCGCCAGGCAGGCGGAGGAGGAGTGGGTGTTGCTTGCTGGTGGCTGTAGATAGAAAGAGGTAGGTCATGGCGGGGTGAGGTCTTATATAGCGGGGGTAGGCGTGGGTTGATAGTTGACCTCCGTTTTGTTAGGCGGCGCTGGTTACCGACCTAGGCCAGGAGGCGCAGGCTGGGGAATTTGAAGAGGATCGGCCAGTCAGTGACACACGGCGTTTGTAGGGGAGGAATCCACTACACACATTCTAGGTTTTTATATTCACTATAGTCATAGATGTATATTTATGGTTGAGGAGTAACACCTGTGAACACCTCAGGGATACCAACGGAAAATTATCGACCTCAATACAAGTGTACAACTTTAACTCCTCACTTCCTGCATGTACTCTTTGAAATGCGTTATGTCTGCCATGAAATATCTAATGTCTCACTCCCCGCCAATGCCTTTTCTTTTATATTTCCGTTATATTTATTATATTTCTTGTTCTTTCCTTATTTTACGGTGTGTATTAAAACCATTACCGGAAAAGCGTCACACTATAGCTATATAATTATAAACATCTAATTCAAAATAGAAGACAAAATATTAACACAGAAATTTACAAAGTGAGAATATTTAAGAGAGAGATAAAAGGGAAACTGAACCTTCACACAGGAGGCTGAATGACCCTTGTTGGGGGACCTAAAATATCATGGAATTATTAAACACGAGACAAAAAATATACAACTTCCTGCAACCGTACACGAAATTACAGTACAGTATATACAAAATCAATGGAAAAAATTTTGTCCCTTGATTTTGTCCTTTAAACGGTGTAAAGTTGCTCTCAATGTCATTTTAATGCTATTTTTCAACGTTATTTATGTGTCGTGAGATTGGAGCGCCTGAACTTGCCTAGCTTATACTACAGACGGGCAAGGGGGAACCTAGTTGAGGTGTATAAGCATCTCAGGGGGCACTACTCAGTTGAGTGTCCTTACTTGGAGCTGGCGGACGCTCGCCCCACAAGGGGTCACAGCTCAAGATTGAAGAAGCCGCAAGTCCAGAAAACTGTGAGGGCAATCTACCAGAGAGTGTTGTGACGGCACCGAGTGTGAGCTGTTTCAAGACAAGACTTGACCAACACTGGAGCAGGTTCAGGTACATTCAGGTGCCGGTGCAGCCCAGTACTTGCCAACAGTGTGTGACAGAGACGTGACCGATCACCGGGGCAGCTAACAAGCCGATCAGTGGTGAAGAGGATAAAAGTAATGTGTCCTCTATAATATCTTTCTGAGGTATACTTACTCATCACGTCCTTCCCTCGAAACTTTACCCCAATTTACCCTGACAGCACTGAAGATAAATAAATGGACAGTTTTACCCCTGATTTGTTGATCTATCTTCGCCTGCATACATTTTCAATCAACTGAAATGTCCTAAGGATGGCCACCAGACTACGGCACCACGGCACCTCAGTTATCCAGGGAGATGACAACACCTATAGTGGCTGCCGGTTAGCTACTACAGGTGGGCAAGGGGAGACAATCGAGGGTTATAAACTAGACGTCACTAGGGGTCACAACTTAAAGTTGAAGAAGCCACAAGTTTAGAAAATGGTCAAACTATTTGCGTAACAGTAGAAAGTCTTTTTATTATGTGAAAGTGAATCTCCCTATCTCCTTCTAATGTCAAGACTTAACAATCTTCAGTCCATTATTCATTAATTGTAATATTTACTTTTTCAATGGTGTTTATAAGGAAGAATTTTGTCATCTTTTAGTATGTATTTAACAAGATACTAATGATAATTGGTTGTTTTCCAGGTTTTTATTTATAGTGAAAGGAAATTTGGCAAAAATATCCCCTCAAATTTGCCTTTCATAGGTCAGAGAAATACATTGTGTCTCACACTGTAGTTCACCTTATTTATATTTATTAAATTTTCACAGTTAAAAATATACTATAATGTGTGAGACTGACCTCCACATTTCTTTGTTTTAATAGTCACCTGTCCTCTTGTATTTCTCATCTAGTTATGTATTATAAACAGCTGAAAACACTACTACGCTCATGAAAGTAAAAAGATATTTGGTTATAAAGACAGGAAATATATTGTTCTCATGGAGGAAGGGTAAAGCTAAGACTAACATAGTATACAAAAGTGATGCCTGGCCTGGGTCCAATGTACTGTACTCTTTTATATCCATCAGATTAAAACCGCATCAATTAAAGTTTGATTAATGACTACAATAAGGTAAACAACTACTCAATGAAGTCGAATTTAGTCACGATAATACGATTTATTTATCTAAGTAGGGTTTATGTACAATAGTTTAAGTAAAAGTCACACAAATAATGGAGATATAACAAATGTTTATGTTTGTTCTAAAATATTCACGTTTATTTTATTGGAGTGGTTGGTAGCTCTGTTAACGTTAGTGTTGCCACATGATAGTATATTGTTATTCCTGTTCCAATAGCCATTATAGTCTGAATGGCTTTAATTTACAACTAGTATTTTAATAATGTAAATTAATAAGAATAACATAACTCGGAAGTGGGATTTTGGTTCTTATAGTTGCCGTGATGTGTGTTTTTGGGTCAGTATTTAAGAGGTATGAAGTTGTGTGGCAGTTATAGTGTTGGTGTGGTGGTGTGGTGGACCTGCGCTCAGCTGAGACACATACACGGTGGTGGACTCGGGACGAGGAGTTATTGCCCGAGAAGTTTGCAGTGAGTGTTGAGGATTTTTGGAGCCCATGTTGGCGCTCTAGGAGACTGAACTATTTGTTTTCGTTGAGGTGTGGATCAAGCTAGGCGCGCTGGATTCCTCAAAGGAAAATTTCTTCTCTGTTTTCAAGCGAAGGATGTGGATTACAGGCAAGATTGACCAGACCTCGCATAAAGAACAAATATTCTCGGACTTGTACAATGAATGTCGAAATATTGCACCCGGGGCTCGACTATCCTACATGCTGCGGACCAGGCTGGAGAGATTCCAGAGGGAAGACAGGAAAGAGATTGTGACCAGAACTCGAGATGGTTGTGCCCCACTCTTTGTTGCATGCAAGAGAGGCAATGTTGAAGTGGTGGACTACCTCATAACAACGTGTAGTGCAGATGCTGAACAACGGGGACTATACGAGGTGCCAGACGACCGATCAATCCACAATGTGACACCATTGTGGTGTGCATCAGTAGCTGGCCGTCTACCTGTTGTCAAGTGTTTAGTTCAGCATGGTGCTGATGTTAACAGTGTGTCAGACACGGGCTCTACTCCAGTACGCAGCGCTTGCTTTATGACCCATCTTGACATTGTGACTTACTTAGTGGAAAATGGAGCAAATATTTCTAAGCCCAATTATAATGGTGGTACATGTTTAATAAATTCTGTCCAGAGTGTCAAGTTATGTGAGTACCTTCTCAAGCACGGTGCTGATGTCAATGCACAAGATATTCAGAACAAAACAGCCTTACACTATGCCATTCAAGAACACAGATTTGAGACCACAAAATTACTCCTCGACCATGGAGCCAACCCACACCTCACCAGCAGGTACCACGATGATGCCCTGCAGACAGCGTGCATCAAGGGGGTGTGTCAGATATTTGAGTATTTGATAAATGTTTTCTCTTATTTCCCAAGTCGGATTGCAGATGGATACGAGCTGCTCGGTACGACGTTCTTGGACGAGCACCACGACATTCAGGCAGCTCTCCAGTACTGGCGAAAGGCGGCAAGTGTGCGTCAGGCATCAGGGGTGTCCAAACAGATTTTACCTGCTAGAAGAAATTATCAGTTTGCTTTAGAATTTAAGACTTCAGAAGAACTGGAAGCCATCGCCATCGACTTAAACGGTATGCGAACGCAGAGTTTGTTGATATGTGAGCGTATCTTAGGAATAGCACACAAGGACATGATCTTTAGGTTGATGTATCGAGGGGCAGCTTATGCAGATTCTCTACAGTATCAAAATTGTATAGACTTGTGGCTTTATGCCCTGGAACTCAGGATTCAGAGAGACACGATTCTTTTTAATGAAACCTGTTTCACGGCTCAGGCATTAGTGCGACTCTATTTAGACATGATCGACAAGCACAGTGCAGGTGTGATGCAAAACACAGTGAGTTTTGACGATGCTTACCGTACGGTAGAGTTACTCGCAGAACAGCTACCCAAGTGCATGGCTCTCCTCCGAATACAACCGGTCCATAAAAAACACCAAAGCAATTTTGACCACATGCTGAAAGTTTTAACACATATGCTATTTGTCGTGCTTCATATTCCAAGGATGGAGGAGCAACAAGAAAAGGTGGCGACTCTAGTTAACAACATTCTACGTGTGGACCCAAGAACGTGCCAAGGGGGTCACTCGCTTCTTCACCTTGCTGCTATGAAGACTAATGTGCTCAACAATCACTCGTTATTAGAAGAAGAACATATGACCCCATTTCCCTCTGCGGGTGTTGTGTCCTTCTTGCTGGCGTGTGGCGCTCCAGTGAACGCAACCAACGACAAAGGATCATCTCCCTTGTTTATGGCATCACAGGATATGCTCTTCAAGGAGGAGGTGAGTACAGCACTGCATAAATTATATACTGTACTACTGTATTTACAGGTTTGCAAGAATTTTCCTATTTCACCATTGAAAAGACTCTTGGTTACCATTTTCTTAAAAAAGGCACATAAACTTTTGGGTCTCAGCAGTTAGCATTTTTTTTTTAATTATATTTGTCAAGTAAATTCTCCCTTTCACTTCAGAATGCCACTTTTAAAATTACATTTGGCTAACACCAGATGATTTTATTCAGCACAGAGAGGACCCCATACACAAGGGGTTCATGCCTGTATAATAATATTGGTACAGTAACATACTGTAAGTGTTAAGAACAGGGGTGCTAATAAAGTAGCAGTTTTGAGGATTTTGTTAATAGAAAATTTGTTGCATGGATGTTGTAATGCTTTACTTGAATCTGGTGTTGAAAAGACAAGATGCATCACTGGACTAAGTTTTATATTAACAGGAACAAACTGGTTCCTTTCTGTTAAAACCAATTGTGGGTCATTCCAATACTGTAGTGGGTGCATTAACCCCTTGTATATAGGGTTCTATCTGTGCTGAATAAAATTGTTTAGTGTTAGCCAAATAAAAGTGGCATCCTTGTAGTGAAGGGGTTAACTGCAAGTACTGTACAATACAATATGCTATTAAAAATACTAATCATGTGACAACCTCATTCTTAACCTATCGGCTGTGTGATTGATTTCCAGCAGCATTTCTGATGATTGTTATTTCTTCAGTAAAATATGATAACTGGTCACTTTGTACTGTTTCTTCATTAAGGCAAAACCATAAAGTTTCCATCTCGTAATTAATATTTCTTAAAAACATCTGATGGCTGGTGAAAAAAAATACAGTACAGTACAGTATAAAGAAAAGTAAATAAAATTATATTGTTAATTATAATAGCTTCGTCATTTTCTGCTGTGAAAGTTAACATACTGTCAAATTATGTAAACAAATCTTAAAAAGCATTACCTGGTCTAATTTATAACTCAAGAATGTAATAAATTTTTGCCCTTAATTTTAGGGTAAAGTTTCATAAAAGATATTTTGTCATGTCCTTTTATTTCAGGTAAAGCAAATTAAATGGTACAACCATTAAATTTATATTCATACCATGATAAAAGAAAACTGCAGTACTGTACTGTATAAGGAGGCAATATAGAGAAAGAAATTAACAGGGTGCTTGTGTAGCTGAGATCAGTACTCCAGGAATTTAATGTAAGAGCTTGCATAGTTGGGAACTGTACCCCTGATAAAAAAGTTTGCATGTGAGGAAACATTTTTTTTTAACAATCCTTTAAGACAATATTTTTTTTTTACTCTTTACTGTATTAGGTTAATTTGTAAGTTCTTGTTTACCCAGGCAAGGTGTGTCCTGGGGGTCCGGACCCCCAGGACAGGTAAATAAAATACATGTACGGTACTGTAAATTCCAAGTTTAACCACATTCAAATCGGTGGGCGTTCGTAAGTCAGGGACCCCGTACTGCAAACGCATATATGGAATCCTAGCTTATTGGAGAATAGTTTCAACGCTTCAGTTATGTTAAAGACTCGTGAAATTTTAATTATATAAAATATTTATAGAAATTAAACAACTGTATTGTGCATCTAAAAGGGAACGTAAATGTTCAATGTATACAGTATTTGTTTAGACAGTTTAGTTCATTTTATTATGTGCATTGCCCTTCATTTTCTTAATACGAGCTCGAGAAACTATATGGAGTATTAAGTTGTTTTTTTTTAGCTATTCCTTCTCACAGAAATATGAGATTCGGTGTTGCATCAATTATCCGTTTTTGAGAGTTTGCGTGTTGAAAGCTTTTTATTTTCCAGAAGACTTTCCCTGTCCAATTATGCAACTCATCCTTTCATGGAATTTGGTGCGTCGGTGGTTCAATAAGTCTCGTGTTCGGGGTAGCATGATACAGCAACAATCCCAAAGCATATATTCTTCACTGCCTTTCACTCCTGTCACGAATGCAGAACATCAACTAGACTGTATTGTACTGTACTGGGTTGGCTTATCCACTCGCTCAGCCATGACGCTATCATGTTAGATATTGATTTTTACTTTTGAATTTGATTTTTTTTATTAATGCTCAAGACTTTGTTAAATGGCATATTGCCAACTTTTGCACAGCAGAATAATAATAACAACTGATGGTTCATTGCAAACAGTAATGGTTCCTTAAAGACAAGGTTAGCTTTTTATATTTCATCTATTACACTTAAATTTGGGGGGAAAAAACTGTAGAGATAAAAATTGACTTACTGTATCTCATCAGGTTTGTCACTCTCAATATGAAATAAATTGCCCGAACATGATCTGTACTAAAAAACGAAGTTCTAAAAAAAAAAAAAAAAAAAGCTATCTTGTGGTCACGAGGTAAAGTTCACATAATTCAGATCAAATACAATAAACACTCCGGTCTTGAGGCTCTTGACAGTTGAAACTACTGTAATATCTCGAGCGGAAAACATATCGTACCAAAGTACCGTACTGTAAACTCCAGAGCAGATATGTACACTATACAGTAGTTGTTACCTTTAGCTGTATAAATTTATAGTTTGCGCCAACTACCTTCAACGTTGAGAGGAAATAAAAAAGGACTTGGCCTCATCTTCACGTATTGTACAAATCTATTTATATCGAAGTATCCTAAACTTCCCAGATAATTTAAGATTGACACTAACAATGTTTTTATTTTGGGACAGTCTTAACCTCGGTAGGTTATACAAATGCTAAAATACAGAATAAACTTTAAAAAGCTTGTTATAGTCCATTTTCACATAACAGCCTTTGCTCCCGTGACTAACTTAACGCAACGCCCTTGTAAGTTATGTGAGACTTTCCCTTCTGTCGCCTTGAGCTGCTAGCGGGAAGGAACAAAGAGAAATTATTTTCTTATTGGGTCACGTGATCTTTTTGGGGGAGACGATCTAGTTAAGTTGATCTACGATATGCTGTAATAGGGTTTCTAGTTCAGTCAGAAGTATGGGTTTCCCTTTCTGCAAGCAGTGGTTTTATCTTGACTTGAAAAATCCCAGTGACTTGTTATTTGCATCTGGGTTATGTTTCGGGAAGTGTCAACAGTGGAAGAAATTTATTTATAACTGGTTCTCATGTTAGTGATATAGGCGGTCATATTGTTTGGTTTATCAGTAGTATGACGATTCGATGGGTCTTGTGGGTGGCTACTGTAATCAGATTATTTTACTGAATATCCACTTATCACAAACGTACTCAAGTCAACAGTCTATAACAAAAAATAAGTGTTGCTCAATTTGGTTCACTACTAAAGAGACCGGGCACAAAAATACTAATGAAATACACATTTAAGGAGTTTTAGACTTGATTATTTTGGGTATAAAATCATCCAGGAGCGTAACAGATACAACTGAATAATAATTGTAAGCTGGAATTGCAAACGAGATGGGGTGAGGGGAGGGGAGGTGGTGTGTGATGAGAGACGAAATGGAAAGTAGTGTTAGTGGCCACAATGACAACTTTTTCTCCCGGGAACTCACACCCACAGTACCTCCCGCCTTGGCTGATATGAAGGCGTGTTGCTGATGCTGGACGTTCCGTTTTTGTCATCATACTGGGCTAGAACTATCGAAGCAGTCTCTGTTGAAACTCTCTTGATGTAATGGAACCCAACCAGTTTTGATATAATACACGGATTGAAACCTATAGCGCGTAACTTCTCACTCAACCTAATCTGAGAAAACTAAAAGCACCTGGCAGCTGATTACAACTCAGCCAGTCATGTTTGTGTAGATAATTAATAACCATGTAATGGTAACAATAGCACATCGATTTTGTTGCGTGTGTGTCAGTTTTCGCAGTCAGACAACCGTTTCAAGATTTAAAGTTGCGTCAGTGAGTCTGTGGGTGCCATTTCTTAATAAATGACTCATTCACTCACTGAGAACTTTCGCTTGGAGCCGCGCAATCCCGGCAACGCTGAGACCACTATGGGTGAGCTTTGGATAATCTTGCTACCATTGTCAATATTAGTAGTTCTTTAGCGCACAGAAGTATAAGTGATAAATTAATTATTCAGGAATTAGAAGCTTTTCGTTAAAATTCATATTAACATGAGCCTAATTCTTGTACTACATCGGTCCTAAAGCATTGACGACATCTCACAATGAGTACCGTCTCCATACATCTATCTTTCAGGTTTCCGGGGGTGTTGGTGATACAGCGGTAACCCGCATAACTCACCAATATGTCAAGGGTTCAAGCCTCGGCCGGACACACGTGAGAAGGGTGTTATCCAGTGTTTCCTCCTGTACTAACACTAGATAGATCGCTGAAACGGCTAGTAGGGTGATAAGTGGCGAATATGAAATATATCTATATATATCGAAAGTGAATAATACTATTTTGCCCATGACTCATGAATTAATGGGTGTATTGTATAGAATATAGAGTCACTGCTCTCACAAGGCCATTTTCACCATATTACGTATGCACAGCGAACGCCGGCAATACGGCAGTGAATATTAACGAAACAGGAACGTCTGGTTAGGCATGGTTAATTCGTTGCTACGGTTACAATTGGTTATTTTGAACACTGGTTGTGGCATACTCGACTCAAGCAAAAATAATTTAACCAGACCGGGAGGTAGTCTGTTGACAAGCTGAGCTGCGTTGATCCTACTGAGAAAAAAATAAAAAGGATGGCGGGAAAAAGGGCTGCTGTTAGTTGCCCTCGGATACTACTACAGTACTTGTATAACACGTGACTGGGGAGAAGGTGAAAGTTTCTTTTACTGTACTGTGCTATGGTCTACCAGCTGTGTGTACCATACAGCCCATCTTTCATGGTCTTAACCCCTCCCACCCAACCTCCCTCTCTGGTAGTTTTATCGGCTCAAGCTAATGTCCTGATTGCGGCTCTCTCTTTTCCTTGAATACTTGGTAAGCGTTGTATAAAGAAACCATTTATTGGCTCATTTATGACAACACACCAAGCCTGACCTAACGATATTTGGTTTTATTTTATTAAAACATGTTTATCGCACACAGCAACTCGTTCTGCTTGCATGCGGTGACTAAATAGAATCTTGTTAAAGTGAAGGGTATACATGCACAGACTATTTCTCGTACCCGGCTCTAGTGATAATACACATTGATATGATCCAGCTGTATTGAGCCCTTTCACCTAATATATAAGTATACTGCTCAGGTTCTGGCAAACTTATAACAATATGAACCATTATTTAGGAATTTAAAGTATTATAGTAGGTCACATTATCATTGTGACCGGATTTATGTCTCACACATATATCATACTTGTTTATTCATCGTTGACGTCACCTCCGCACTGACAGTCTTCATCAGTAACGCTCGGTAACAGTAACACCAGAGGTAAACAGTAAAAATTACCTTGTCATTATTATATAAGGGGTTCTTTCGGTGATGGAGTTTGAAAACCCTGAGAGCAACAGTAGTGAACTTGAGGTAAACCAGAAAGCGAGAAAGTAAGGTTAAATGCGGTTGTCACAAGGATGTAGCCTAGCCAAACTGGCGGTCACTTGATAGACAGACTGTAATGGTTTTATAAATATCATTCTTGCATCCATTATTTTGCCAGAAACTGGGGGGAAGGGGACACTAAATGTTAACTGTAACATATTAATATTCTCGTCAGACAAAATCGATTGTTGGTAAGATGAATCGTTTAGTGGTGGTGAGACTCCTGGTGGTTCAGTAATGAAAATATTAGTATTCACTGACTTCTTGTCCTTGAGACACCTCGTCGTCTACACTCCAACGCAGTAGAATGTAAATTTTGATATTATGTTGTCGATTAAAACTAAAACTATCATACTTCATACCCTGGCAATTGAAGCTCCTCAACTATAGAACAGGAGCTCCAATTCTCAAGTCTTGATTGTGGGATAAAGTCCCTTCTAACTTAACTAACTTAACGATATTAGGGCTAAATGCAAGAAATTACGCTAACCTGATTTATTATTATTATTATTATTATTATTATTATTATTATTGTGGGGGGATGTAGCATACTGCTCAACGCCCTCAGTAGCCTATTCTTACAAGTACTGCACCTCAAAAACCACTTTATGGTCCCACAGCTCTGTCCGTTAACTTATGAAATCCTTTTTCTATAAAAATAAGTAAAATGTCCAAGGTATTTTAATATTCATTATTGGGTCATTATTTTATACGAGAAAAGGCAGATGAAAATGTGTAATATGAACATAATTATCCAAAGCTAGATATAAAGATAAATGCATCGTAAAGAACATGACAAATTTCTCAAACTATTAGATAACACAGGGGTTCTCAACCAGGGGGGAATTTCCCCCCCTCAGGTTTTCAGGGGAGGGGGAAACTGATACTAATATGGAAAAAATAAAGGATTTTCAGTATTATATGCATATTAATTGGAATGCACTTTTTGAGGCAGACAATCTTGGAAAGGAGGGGGGAATGACATTCTGACATATGGTGAAAGGGGTGCATGGGGCAAACAAGGTTGAGAACCACTGAGATAACAGGTGTGAGGAGGTGCTTGGTGGTGCTGTTTGGCCAAGGTCCAACCCCTTGTTGATACAGTATCGTGCAGGGAGGTTGTAAACAAGGGCTGTGACTGACGTGTCCTTGTCACTTGGGGGAAGCTCGCTATGTTGGAGTTCATGCTTTGAGTAGTACAGTATTGAGTTTCTAGGTTGTGAGAAGGTTTTTGTAATTTTGTATCATATTTAATGCGAACTGGCTACAGGTGTGGCCTGTCTCTGAATTTATTATTGTTGCTAGAGAATAGATTATTGCATAGACTGACCTTGCCCGACCAAGGTTTGTTTGCTTACATTGTATAGCATACACGGAGAGTAGCGTCGTATGCATGCACAGGGAGGTTTAATTAAGTTACAAGTAGGTAGTCAGTATAGGTTGCCATAAGTGGTTGTTTTGTACATATACCCACCAAACTGTAACCAAAATACCAGTACAGTATATTGAGAGCCTGGCCCTAGACGATACATATATAGTATCTACTTTTTTTTAACATGGTTTGAGTGAGTTGTTAAAACTACGCATATAACATGGGAGAAGCTTTTTTATGTGTATATATACAATATATTCAAGGATGTGAGGTTTTCAAAGCAGAATGAGGAAGTTGTGTGGTGAGAGTATGGATGAGGGGCGGGTGTGAGGTCTGGTTACTGGAGGAAGCATGGAACGGAAACGTGATCATGCGGTGCCCACTGCATCCCCGCCCGCCGCCCTGTCCTGTCCGTGGCTACACTCCTCTATAACTATATCCTCTCGTTGGGACCATTATTTGACTTCATTGCGGCTACATTTGGGAAATTCCTCGCTCCCTCGGTACATGCACGCGATCTATTAACTCAGATTAAAGTAAGTTTTCCAATTTTTTGTGACTTTCTGACACCAAATACTAGTCGAAAAGTGATTGGCAGTCCGATTTATTCATCTAGGACCATTATTTGACTTCATTCCGGCTATATTTGGCTACATTTGGGTACATTTGGGTAATTAGTCGGACCGCTCTCTCGTTAGCTTATCTACGTCAGTTCCTGTAGTTATCATTATTGTTCTTCCCATTTTTTTCCCTGGTATAACTTAACAATTTTTTGTCGTATTGGCTAAATCATGTTATTGACATTTGCTTCCTTCCCTTTGTTTACTTTTCCTTCTTATTCCCTCTCTTCCATTTGTCCCAGTTGTAAGTATATAAGGTTAGGTTAGATTAATTTAGGTTCGTAGATTAACTGTTTGACACCTATAAAGTGATCGTAGCAGCCAAGAACTCCCATACGTCGGTCACTACACAGGCTGTCACTGCTGGGCGTCTTGTTTATTTGTAGCCATCCGGTGTTACCACCCTCTTTAAGAGCCTTAATTGGCAGTGTTGTGTAAGAGGACCATTGTAAGTGCTGGCTGGACCTCCATCTTGTGTGACAGTGATTTAGGTGTTGTATCTGATCACATACTAATGAATTCTTGCTTGTATTCATTATTCTGTGGACCTAAACTGTACGAGTCTTATTTACGTGTTTGTATTTCAAGGTTCACAAGTTGTTTATTATTATTATTATTATTATTATTATTATTATTATTATTATTATTATTATTATTATTATTATTATTATTATTATACATGTTGCCGTATATTTGAATAGTATACACCAGGTGAGGTGAGGTGCTAATTGTGTATGAATTTGCTGCATCTTATGATATAGAAATAACCAATCGAGATTCTGTTCAATGAGGCTTTAGAATTGGTCAGTTTAGATGTTACAGATGGGTGATATGATTGGTGAAATGATACAATTGCAAACTGAATTTAACTTGTGAATTCATGAGGTACTGTTAGTGTTTTATTCATCCCGCAGAGAGGATTAACACTGGCTGTTTGGTGTGCATTTGTTTAATGAGAGGCTTCCCACGTTGCTGTTAAAAAATATATATCACGATGCTGTGACCTTGAATGAGGACCTTTGGATGTGGAATGTGGACCTTTGACTGCCTAGTTGTGTTGATCCTACCCCCTCCCACCAAGGACATGGGAGCAGGTTGTATGTGCCGGGGTCATGTGTACCAGCGGGCGGGCGGGCGGGCGGGCGGGCGGGCGGGCGGGCGGGCACCTCAAGGATACCAACACCTGCTTCCACCTCCTCCGTGCCAGAGTGGCTTAACCTAAACTACACTCACCATTACCTATCATTACTAGAAGGCTTGAGTTTACCTTCATAAATTCTTGGTTATTATGGCGTAAACTAACAATTATAGGGCGTGGTTGCCTTTGTAATTCCTTGATCACTATTACCTTAGACGGACCATTATAGGAAGGTCTTTGGGGTGTTTTAGGGTTTCGGGGTAGAACAGGTAAGTTTGGGTTATATTCGGAGGTACTGTACAGTTTACTGTCATAAACACGAAAGCCATGTGGATGTGTTTAAGGTGTAGTGGGGGAAGCGGCAGGCTCTCTCTCTCTCTCTCTCTCTCTCTCTCAAACTTGTACTGTGACGCCACTTCGTCTGGTCTATCGTAACAGATGTAAACAAACTTTTAAGTAGATTTGGAGATGCAGACGCCGCCTCCCTGACAAGCTAAGCATAAGCATGCTCGTGTGTGAATGAGTGAGGTAAGTACCACACATCACATTAGACAACAAAAAACACCGTAGCCTATTATTTACTTATACACTAGGCGTCAGGTGATGTACAAGCTAATGTGTTTACATCATAGTCTTCCCGGTGTATAATGTGTTTGTGACCATAACTGTCTTGTTAGTCGTAGTTCTCTCTCTCTCTCTCTCTCTCTCTCTCTCTCTCTCTCTCTCTGGGGGCAGGGGGAGCGTAAGTGGGAGAAGAGGTTAGGGGGTGTAGGGTGTAGTGCCACCTGTCCCATTAACTTAAAAGTGTGGGGGGGAAGGTGTCACCTACAGGTAGTGGCACCGCACGCGCGTGTGGTTGATGTGGCCACGCCTTACTGTACACACCCGTGGCCGCAGCATGATGTTCGAGTGTAAACGTACGTGTGTGTGTAAGGGATGGGGATGTATTTTGGTGTGTTTATAGGTAGGTGGGGGTAGGTTTATTATGGGTACACACGTAGGGGATGGAGGGTAGACGTCTCCCATCACCCTCCTCCTCCTCTCCCCCCACTACACCTCATAGGTTTGGGGTGTTCTTATTGTGAACAAAATTGTGTGTCTGGGGAAGGGGGTAGATTTAGACGTAATTTCCTGTAATAAGTCAGTAAGGAGGGGTGAGGCGAGGGCAAAACGTAAAGGCTACATTTCCGTGTTGGCAGACAGGCTGTGTGTGTGTGTGTGTGTGTGTGTGTGTGTGTGTGTGTGTGTGTGTGTGTGTGTGTGTCGTAGAGGCTGCAGGCGCCCACCACCAACTGCTATATGTCAACTCCCTAACGCCATATATCTCCTGATGACGTTCTGATCATATCTCTCTCTGTCGACTTGTTTCCGTGTGTGTTTGGGAACCATGTGGGCCACCCTCTATAAAAAGGCCAAAGATAAGAGCAGGAGAGACACAATAATCAACATTCACACGTCACCATCTGCACTACTGAGGGAAACATCGTATGAACCATCCCTTGTCTCTCTCTCTCTCTCTCTCTCTCTCTCTCTCTCTCTCTCTCTCTCTTTTGTTGACTCCCTGTCGATAAAAACACAGTTGAAAGACCTTTAACGTATGTACATGTGAGATTTAGCTAACAATAACAACTGGAGATTTAATTTATTATTATTATTATTATTATTAAGCTTTGGATCACGATTTTGTCTTAGTATATCACATCTGTATCGACAGCCCTCCCTCCCTCCCTTCTTTCATCTCTTCCCCTTCTTTCCCCCCTCCCCCAGCGACACCTGTGTGATATAAGCACCTTGCGTAACGCCAGGAAGCCAAACATCTGTGAGGTGTATAAAAATTCAACCACCGGAGCGTAGTAGTATGAGGCTCTTGAGTTAACACCTGTTCCCTCTTCCCATCCTCACACTCCACCCCTCCCATCCCATCCTCCTCCCATCCTGGATACCATAAGGAACGCCTCTCTCTCTCTCTCTCTCTCTCTCTCCTTTTCTCTCCACCCACCCCTCCCTCTCTGTTCCCTTTCTCACACACACACACACAGGACGGCTTCCACAAACAACATCGGGGTAATTATTCATCTTTGGAGGAAGAGGAGAGCGGTGGTGGTCACATTGTTTACACCTGGTTATAGTAGTCATGTTTACCTAATATATTGTTTGCACCCTCTGTTTACATTTGTTTATGCCCTTTACGTAATATTCTGGGAGTTTAGTGTTTACGTAAGTGTGTCCTAGCATTGTGTGTGATTATTATTATTGTTATTATTATTATTATTATTATTATTATTATTGTTATTATTGTTATTATTGTTATTATTGTTATTATTATTACTATTGTTATTATTATTGTTATTATTATTATTATTGTTATTATTATTATTGTTATTATTATTATTATTATTATTATTATTATTATTATGTACCTAAGTGTTAGTTATGCGGGAGGTATAACGAGGTCCATTAATATACGGGTATAACCTTTCACCTCACCTCCCTTAGCGTACATAAATAATTCCTGTAACCTGGTGCTGACGGGGGGAGCACAACCTAACCTAACCTAACCTCAGCCAGACACTGTAGGTATTATTGTATTACATGTATTTGAAACCAGTTCTGAAATGTGAGAGGTTTTTACATAATGGAGGAACTGTAATGGGAGAAAGTCTTATTTACTGGTCGGAACACAGACTGTAGTGAGGTGGAGGGGAGGGGCGGTGACAACACCTGGGGGTACATAAAGTTACTACATGCTTGCTGTATTTGTGTTACAATCGGGAGGTGGAGACACACACACACACACACACACACACACACACATGGATGGCGGATTGAGTTGTGATCGCGCGTGTGTGTGTGTGTGTGTGTGTGTGTGTGTGTCGCCTCCACCCCAGACCTCCACCTATGTTCTCCTACCTTAACCTTTCCTGCCCCCTTACAAACTACGGCCTCCCTGTATAATTATACCCTCCTGATGACCCCCTCACCACGTGTCCCCCACCATACACACAAAACACTTGATCTAATATGGGCACACGCCAGGGAGGTCCTTGTCATCCATCCCTGCTGTAGCTGATATCTCTCTCTCTCTCTCTCTCTCATCCCTATGTCAAGGTGTGTGTGTGTGTGTGTGTGTGTGTGTGTGTGTGTGTGTGTGTGTGTGTGTGTGTGTGTGTGTAGTCGTAGTCTTGTTGTTGTTGGGATCACTGTAAATACGCACCAGGGCGAATCCAGGAATTTGGGAAATGGGGGGGCGTTTTGTGGTGGCTTTGTCCCCTATCTCCAAAAATAGAAAACGTGGTGAGGTCAAGGGTTTATAAAAAGTCAGAATCAGGTCAGGTCAGGTCAGGGTTTGAGGTCAGTGACTTAAGTTATATTTTTTAGTTAAGAATGACAGGAATTGTTGCATCCGTTACCACCACTACCACCGCCACTATCACCACCACTACTACCACTATTACTACCACTACCACCACAACTACCACCACCACTACTACCACTACCACCACCACACCCCACTGTTTACATACTCGCGTCAGACAAGATTCGCTTCCACTCTAAATATTTCTCTCTCTCTCTCTCTCTTTCTCTCTCTCTCTCTCTCTCTCTCTCTCTCTCATTAGCACAACTACCCTCCTCTCCTCTTCCACACTTCCTTCTCCACCTTTCCTTCTCACCCATTTGTACACTTTCACTGGTAAGAGGAAGAGGAAGAGTAGTGTCTTGAGTCTGACCACGAGTTAGGGAGGTGTAGTGTGTGTGTGTGTGTGTGTGTGTGTGTGTGTGTGTGTGTGTGTGTGTGTGTGTGTGTGTGTGTGTGTGTGTGTGTGTGTGTGTGTGTGTGTGTGTGTGCAGTACCACTAAAAATAATCCTAACATAACACGCACTTGATGGCTCTGGGACACACACACACACACACACACACACACACACACACCTGCATTATCGTTATCACCTTAGCCCTTCTACACAAACCAGGTAATTACTTATAGTCACGGTACTGATAACAAGGTGGCGGTACCAGGAAGGTGGACTGGGAGGTAGGGGGAGGAGTGCCGTCGTATATAAGCAGACAGGTATTATTGCAGGTATAATATTACTTACCTTGTCGTCAGGCCTCGTGTGTGTGTGTGTAATTTCGTCTTCCGTGTGTTGCAACTGTGTACGCGTGTCTGTATGTATGTATGTGTGTGACAGACAGACATACACCTCTACAGTAATATCCAATTATCAGAACTTAAACCAAACCAAACATAGATCTGTCAGGTCACAACAACAACAACAGTACCTCATATCAGTAAGTGAGGTGAAGTGTGTGACCTGTCCTGTCTTGCCTCCCGTCACCACAACAACAACAACTTGAAGCTATGGATAAAGTGTTGTGCTGTAATAGATTAAGATAAAGTAGATTAATTATTATACTCTAATGGTGTGTTGTTTGAGTGTGTGGAGTGTGTTGTTTGAGTGTGTGGAGTGTGTTGTTTGAGTGTGTGGAGTGTGTTGTTTGAGTGTGTGGAGGGCTTGTAGTGTGAGGGAGGAGGAGGAGGGAGGTGTTACAGTATGAGGAAGGGCGTGGCAGTGTGTGTGTGTGTGTGTGTGTGTGTGTGTGTGTGTGTGTGTGTGTGTGTGTGTGTGTGTATACCTTCACTGGTAATTACAGCCTTGACGTTGAGGTGTGGGTGGTGAGTGACGCAAGTCGGCCACCACTACTGTTGGTGTCTTGCGGGCGGCTGGTCAGCTGGCATGGGCGTTATCAGCTGTAATGGGCGTGTGATCAGCTGTTGTGGGGGTGGTGATCAGCTGTTGTGGGGGTGATCAGCTGTTGTGGGGGTGATCAGCTGTTATGGTGGTGATGTTGTGATCAGCTGTTGTGGGGTGATGGTTGTTATGGTGGTGATCAGCTGTTGTGGGGTGATCAGCTGTTGTGGGGTGATCAGCTGTTATGGTGGTGACTAGCTGTTGTGGGGGTGATCTGATCAGTTGTGGTGATCAGCTGTTATCAGTGATCAGCTTGTTATGGTGGTGATCAGCTGTTGTGGGGGTGATCAGCTGTTGTGGGGTGATCATTATGGTGGTGATCAGCTGTTATGGTGGTGGATCAGTTGTTGTGGTGGTGGATCAGCTGTTGTGGGGTGATCAGCTGTTATGGTGGTGACTGGCTGTTGTGGTGGTGATCAGCTGTTGTGTGATCAGCTGTTATGGTGGTGATCAGCTGTTATGGTGGTGATCAGCTGTTATGGTGGTGATCAGCTGTTGTGGGGGTGATCAGCTGTTATGGTGGTGATCAGCTGTTATGGTGGTGATCAGCTGTTGTGGTGGTGATCAGCTGTTATGGTGGTGATCAGCTGTTATGGTGGTGATCAGCTGTTGTGGTGGTGATCAGCTGTTATGGTGGTGATCAGCTGTTGTGGTGGTGATCAGCTGTTGTAAGTTCATCGTGAGGAGGTGAACAGAGGAGAGGGGAGTGAGCAGGAGGTACACAGCGCTGGTCACGTAAACACACACACACACGTACGTGAGAAAGGGGCGGCCGCTTTAGCCCAGTGAACACTATTCTTGACTGACTCATTGACTGAGAGAAAGTTTGTCAATCCAAAACCCGCCCCCCCTCTCTCTCTCCCTCCTTTTGTTATTAAGTAAGAAATTCCTGTTATATTCGTGGAAGAGTGCGTGTGTGTGAAAATTAATAATAATAATTAAACGGCTTATTGAAAAAATTCTGCAGCCCGAAGGCTGGATATATATTCATTGGACAAAAATGACTTAAAGACATGGGGTGGGTGGGTCGTTTAACAAAAGCTTTCATTACTGAAAGAAAACATGAATGGAACTTACAGATTATTATAGTTTGCAGTTGATGGCCCGGGCCTGGGCTGGTCATGGAGACACCGGGTGGTGTGGTGTTCACATGGTGTACATAAGTATAACCGCCAATCAGACGGTTAGAGGGTTTAGTGAAACTTGTGACGTTGGACTCAAACATTATAATTTGGTCAAACCTGTTGGATACAACATAGCTGTGTAATCAGTCTAATCTTAACACTTATAATGAGTACTTAAGTTTCCATATTATTATGTCTTCACAATGATAAACGAAGCAATGGACCCAGTCTACCTGTGTACACAATAAGTACAAGTTAAACTTACGTGTTGAAAGTCTTCAGGAGAAACAGGTTAGGTGTTGGTGGTGTGATGGGGAGCTACAGTGAGGCTGGGCACCATATGATCAAGCTGGCCACTTCAAACTCGCTGTGTCAGGCGTATTACACGCAAACAAGCTCACCTCCCACCACCTCAACCTACTCTAGGTCTCTCATCTGCCTCCATCTCAACACTATATACTGTATACGGGCAGGCACGCCCAATAAACATGACATGAGTTACAGCCTAACATAACATTTGTTTATGTGTCATCATAATTATGTACCGCTTGCGGTAACAATAAGAAAATAAGGAGTCTGCAATAGGCCGGTTGGCCTGTGCATGGCAGCTCCTGTCGAGAGTTACTACCACTCTCTATCATCCATGAATCTATCCAGCCTCCTTTTGAACCTTTCCAGCGTTCCAGCACGTACTACAAAGTTGCTAAGCTTGTTCCACTCGTCCACCACCCTATTTGTGAACCAGTTTCTTCCTATCTCTCTCCTGTAGTAACTCGTCCTCGGGTGTTGATATGAAGACCTCACGTGGTCATGGGGACACCGGGTGGTGTGGTGTAGTAACTCGTCCTCGGGTGTTGATATGAAGACCTCACGTGGTCATGGGGACACCGGGTGGCGTGGGGTGGTCACAGTACCTCACTCTCTCTGCTAGGTGATGTTGTGTTGTAGTCAGGAGTGAAGCCGACCCACTGTTGTTCCCAGGGTGGACTGATTAGCACCTCCTGGTCAGAAGATGGCAATCAGTTCCCAGGGGTACTTATCCCACTGGTGGGTCACGGCTCTCACTGGTACTGTCTAGTGCTGAGTTCACTGGCTTAAACACTGTTCATCACTGGTCCCACTTCTTTCCGAAACGAAATTGTCACTTTTGATTATGTTGATATTCCGGTGGTGAGGATGGGTCGGGGAGAGGGAGTGGGGCCGAACATGGCCATGGGGCGGGGGGGGGGGCAGCTCAAGGATGTAGTGTGTGTTTTGGTTTTGATAGTATCACCTAACTTACTGTAACGAGAACTTTGCCTGACTGATCACTATCACCACCACTACTACCACCACTGGCACTACTACCACCACTGGCACTACTACCACCACTGCTGTCATTATCACCACTATCACCAATAACAACAACAACCAATATCAATAAAACCGCCAACACTACTACCACCACCTCCCCCTTCTTTACCCTCCCCCTCCTTCCCTTCTTTCCCCTCCTCCCTTTCTCCCCCCCTCCCCTTCTTTTACCCCCCTCCCCCATCCCCTGTGCCAGTTCGCCCACTTAAAAACTGGTAATCCTGAGTATACTTGACACACACAGAGAGAGAGAGATTGCACAAGTGTGTATGTGTGTTGTGGTGAGTTGGTGTTGGTAATGGGAGGTGTGAGGGATGGTAGACAGGTGGTGGTGGTGGTGGTGGTGACAGACAGGTGCAGGTAGACGCAGACAGGTGGTGGTGGTGGTGGTGGGTGGTAGACAGGTGGTGGTGGTGGTGGGTGATAGACAGGTGCAGGTAGACAGGGTGGTGGTAGTGGTAGACAGGTGGTGGTGGTGGTAGTGTAGACAGGTGGTGGTAGTGGTAGACAGTGCAGGTGTGGTGTGGTGGTGGTAGTGTGTGGTGGTGGTAGACAGGTGGTGGTAGTGGTAGACAGGTGCAGGTGGTGGTAGAGACAGGTGGTGGTGGTGGTGGTAGACAGGTGGTGGTAGACAGGTGGTGGTAGACAGGTGGTGTTGTCAGTGAGAAGTGTCTAGTATCTCCACACCCCCACTCGAGACGTGACCTACACTGATAATATAACTCATGAACCACACAGACACAGACACACACACACAGACACACACACACACACACACACAGACACTCACACATTCATAATATTATATCAGGTGCTGTGTACTTGGGTTCATACAAAGGAGTGTTAGTTACAAGACTAGCGAGGTCATCCTAAAACTATATCTTGCGCTTGTGAGACCTCACTTGGATTACGCAGTTCAGTTCTGGTCACCGTACTACAGAATGGATATAGAATTCCTAGAAAGAATTCAGAGGAGAATGACAAGACTAATCCCGGGCATTAGGAACCTTGAGTATAGAGACAGGTTAAAGCATCTTAATTTGCACTCCCTCGAGAGACGTAGAGTGAGGGGCGATATGATAGAGGTGTATAAATGGAAGTCAGGGCTAAACAAAGGTGATATAACAAAGGTACTTAAACTATCCAACCAGGAGCGAACTCGTAACAATGGTTTTAAATTAGACCAATTTAGATTTAGGCGCGAAATAGGTAAACACTGGTTGTAAATAGAGTAGTGGACGAGTGGAACAAGTTACCAAACATCACCATTAACTCTAATACGCTGGATAGCTTCAAACATACAGTAGGGTGGATGGATATATGAGCAATAGGGGCTGGGTGTAAACGGGACTGACCAATATGACCCGCTGTAGTTCACTCCATTATTATGTTCTTATGTAGACAGCGAGGCGCGTCATACAAAACAAACCTGCGGTGCAAGGGGTCATCTCAGCCCCCTACCTCAGCTGGGTCCTGGGGGGGGGAGGGACCAGCAGTGGCAGGAGTTGACTCTAAGAATCTGATCGTGTGTTAACCTACGCTGACACACTGGGGTTATGGGAGACTCATCTAGGGGGGGGGGAGGAGGAATTCTGTCTACTTCGTTCACCACCACCACCACCACCACACTGTCTACTGCTGTTAATTCTGTCTACTTCACCGTCCTCCTCACCACCACCACCACTGTCTACTGCTGTTAATTCTGTCTACTTCACCGTCCTCTTCACCACCACCACCACTGTCTACTGCTGTTAATTCTGTCTACTTCACCGTCCTCCTCACCACCACCACCACTGTCTACTGCTGTTAATTCTGTCTACTTCACCGTCCTCTTCACCACCACCACCACTGTCTACTGCTGTTAATTCTGTCTACTTCACCGTCTTCCTCACCACCACCACTGTCTACTGCTGTTAATTCTGTCTACTTCACCGTCTACCGCTCTCTCTCACAGACAGGGGCACCACCACGACCAGACCTCTCTGGGTCACCTCGTGTTATCCCGGAGCCCAACACCTGACCCAGATAGACAGGTGAGGTGGACAGGTGTATCTCCTCCCTCCCTCCTGGGTACGCCGGGCACAAGGCTGGCGAATGATCGTCAGGCGTAACTTTATCGGAGAGCGCCAGGCAATGTTTTATGAGTGACACTAAAGTTTCTGTTGTTATGGGTGGAGGCTGGCGAATGGTCGTCTGGCGTAACTTAATGTATACTGCAGGTAGAGGGGGACGCCAGGCAGTGTTGATTGCTCGTGCTGACGCTGCCTCCTTTTCTCTCTCTTTTATGGTGCATGAACCCGAGCCTTTGAACCCGACACCAGGTGGTGACTCCGGCACCCTCACCTGCTGCACTGACCCCTGCCTCCCTCACCTGTACCCTCCCTCCCTCACCCGTACCCTCCTCCTCACCACCATTTCCTCCCTCCCCACCTCACCCTCCCACCCTCACCCTCTCCCACCACCTCCCTCACCTCTCTCCCTCACCATTCCTCCCTCACCCCTCTCTCCCTCACCACCCCTCCCTCACCCTCTCTCCCTCACCACCCCTCCCTCACCCTCTCTCCCTCACCATCATTTCCTCCCCTTCACCCACATTATCAGAGGCAGACAAATTTAACACTGTCACACTCACAACTCTCGCTCTCTCTCTCTCATACTTCGTTATCATCGTCTCGTTAATTCCATCTTTATTATGATTATCGCGTTCCCACATTACCCATCCATTCCCCACCTTCTACCCCTCCTTAGTGATGCCGAACCGGGGGGGGCGGGAGGGGGGGGGGGTAAACTATGAAGGTTTTGTGGAAATCTCGTATCGAAGCAAAGTTGGTTGAGTAGCATGTTGTGGGTGGTTGGTTGTGTGGTGGAGTGACGCAAGTTGTACTACATCAAGCATCTCACGTTCCGGGTTACGTCAGCGGCGCTACCTACTTACTGCGAGGATGTGTAACGCAGTCAGTCATACGGAACACTAACGACCTGGGTGTGGTATTGTGTGGTGTGGTGAGTGGTGTGGTGTGGTGTGGTGAGTGGTGTGGTGAGTGGTGTGGTGTTGTGTGGTGTGCTGGTCACATTCTTGTAACTTGTAGGATTGCATTAGGATTAAGTCATCCGCCTTTCCTTAAGTTTATTTCATCTTGAGATTAATTAAAACATCTTAGCTCTAACCTAACCTAGACATAACCTAACCTAACCTAACCACATGGTCAAGTAGTGTGTGTGGGTGGGAGTAAGACAGGTAAGCAGTAAGTGTGTGGGAGGGGGGGGGGGTAGTACCATAATCAATAACTCAATCACGCATGTCAATCACCATTCAGTAATATTCCCTGCCACCATTCAGTAATTTTTGTCAAGCAAGTGATTGACAGATTTTTAAACCAATAGGGCACAGCAGTAGGTGTTAACATCCTCGAATTTTAACATTTTCAATTTAGCAAATTGTTCGTTTGTGTGATCAGTTTTTTTCACGTGGGTCATTGTCCGTACAAAAATCTTTTATGCAGTAACCAGAGATTGTGTTTTTGAAGAGCCAGAGGCCCCCCATAGTGTGTGACAGTGTATCAGGTGTTGGTAAACATGATCATAATAGATTTCTTTCATTGCTGTGAGAGTGAGTGACTGTTGAGTGTGATACACGATACCGCATTGTTTATTGACTTTACTGTATGTGGTTTCTCCAGCAAAGTTTCTCATCAACAATAACCCCGAGGAATTTAGTCTTTTGTTCTGTTCCAGGACTGTATTACCAAGGTACAGGGGTCCAAATCTGGGGGTAAATTTTTCCTTCTGTGAAAGATCGTGTAGTGTTTTTTTATCGAGGTTTAAGGTCAGTTTATTACGTATTACCCAGGTCCCGACTTTAGTCAATTCAGTGTTCATAGTTCTCATCAAGGAATTGAGGTCTGAGTTGGTGGCATAGAGATTACCATCGTCTGCAAATAAGTTGTGTTTTATGAGTGTGCTGGAGTGGACTATATCGTTTATGTACAGCAAGAACAGTACAGGACCGAGAATGGAACCTTGGGGGACGCCATACAAAATAGGTGACTAGTCAGATTGATGATTATAGCAGACATACTGCTTCCTGTTGGACAGATATGAGGTAAACCAATTGTAGGATAAGGGGGGGAGGTGAGAAGGATGGGGAGAGAGGAAAGGAGGTGGAGAAGAGGAGATGAGAAGAGGGGAGGAGGATGAGGAAAGAAGAACAAAGAGAGGAAAGGAGGGGGAAGAGGTAGAGAGGGTAGGAAGAAAGGAGGAGGAGCAGGAAGAAGCAGTCATCACGAAGAAGAATACTATTGAAGGATGAAATACTGGGACTCCCACTCAGGAAAATACTACAGGGTGTCCATAAATGATTACCCTAATTAAAACATGGGAGCACACTGTTTTTAGGGTAATCACTTATGGACACCCTGTATTTTAAACGAAATGAAATTACCGTTGAGGTTTTATTGAAAAATATAATAATAATAATTAACCTGACATAAGCGGGGCATCAGGTGGGAGGGAAAGGTGGTTGTGCTTGCCATTGTGTTTACATTGTCCCGGGAGCAGCGTGGTTGGTTGACTGGCTGGCTGAGGGTAAAGGGGATGGTGTGTGAGGAAGTGTTGTGTTGGTCGCTGCCTCGCTCATGTTGTGTTGTGTTGGTCGCTGCCTCGCCCATGTTGTGTTGTGTTGCGGGTTATTAAAGAGGTTGAGTGTCTACTAAGCATTGTATAGTTTTTAATTAATTTGTTTTTTTATTTCTTTCTTTTTATTTAATTTTCTCTTTACGTATATCTCATTATCTATATCTATCTATCTATCTATCTATCTCTATCTATCTACCTATCTATCTATCTATCTACCTGATATCAATGTCAGTATGAGCCGGTCAGACATACATACACACGCTAAGGGTAAAATAGTATTAATATGTCTAATTTTATGGTGTTTGTTTGTTTGTTCTTGTTTGTTGATATTTGTACAGGTATAATTATCATTCAGGTGTGTGTGTGTGTGTGTGTGTGTGTGTGTGTGTGTGTGTGTGTGTGTGTGTGTGTGTGTGTGTGTGTGTGTGTGTGTGTGTGTGTGTGTGTGTGCCGGCCTCCTTGACCACCTACGGGAGCAGGTAATTGTTGTGACCTCAATATTGTGTGTAGGTATAGACCAGGTGAGTAGTCTCTCTCTCTCTCTCTTCAGTATAGGAGTGTGGATAAACAAGTGCAGGACATTCTGCTATCCACCTTCCACTCCTCCTCCCCCTCCCCTTTCTCCCTTTTCGTCTCCTCCCCTTCCCTTTCCCTCACCTCTTGGCCTTGATAGATAGTTTATAATCTCTAGTGCGGGGAGAGAGAGAGAGAGAGAGAGAGAGAGAGAGAGAGAGAGAGAGAGAGAGAGAGAGAGAGAGAGAGAGAGAGAGAGAGACCTCCCAGCCAATCAGAAACCCCCACCCAGCCATTCAGAACCGAACCGTACCCAGCCATTCAGAACCGTTCCAAACCATTCAGAACCCCACCCAGCCAATCTGAAACCCCCACCCAGCCATTCAGAACCGTTCCAAACCATTCAGAACCCCACCCAGCCAATCTGAAACCCCCACCCAGCCATTCAGAACCCCACACCCAGTCATTCAGAAACCGCACCCAGCCATTCAGAAACCCCACCAGCCATTCAGAACGTGCGTCACTGTCAACAGATCTGCCACGGACTCAACTTGTGACTTAAAATCTTTGGGACAGGTTCATTAGTGTTTGTCGTCTGCCTGCCTCTACTCACGGCTTGGTCACTCACACGTGTTGGGGAGTGTGTCCTTGTGATATGTCCACAGTTAGTGATTTTTATTGTCCAGTGTTTTGTCCAGTGAGAATGTGAGAGAATGTCGTTTTTTTTTCGTCCAGTAATGCAGTATGTGTGCGGTGGAAGTGTCCAATAATATGTCCAGTGGAAGAAAATCCTTATGTCCAGTATTTTATCCATTCGGAGAGAAGGGGTATCCAGTGTTTTGTCCAGGGTGGATTAGTGCTTTGTTTATTGTCGTGGGATGTTAAATAGTGTTGCCAGAGAGACACACTCACGCTGGTCTGGTAACACGTATTTATCAAGAGGGGGTGGGGGGGGGGGTTACTGTGCCCTTCGTTGCCATGGCTACGTGGTGCGGTAAACTATATCTCACTCACCTGCTGTCCGTACTGTACACGTGTCCAGGAGTCCATCAGTTGTTGCTGGGCAGTTTACCATGAGTCCACCTTACCGTGAGTCCACCTTACCATGAGTCCACTTTACCATGAGTCCACTTTACCATGAGTCCACTTTACCATGAGTCCACCTTACCATGAGTCCACCTTACCGTGAGTCCACCTTACCGTGAGTCCACCTTACCGTGAGTCCACCTTACCGTGAGTCCACCTTACCGTGAGTCCACCTTACCGTGAGTCCACCTTACCATGAGTCCACTATACCGTGAGTCCACCTTGCAAGTGAGTCCACCTTGCAAGTCCCACTGCTGCAAGTAGGGAGTCCCACCATACCATGGAGTCCACCTGCCATGGTGTGGCTGTGGTGGTGGTGGTGTAACTGTGTGGTCGTGGTGGTGTGCTTCTGTAGTCAGTAGTGTGTGATCGTGGTGGTGTGGAGTGTGGTCGTGGTGGTGTGAAGTGTGGTCGTGGTGGTGTGAGAGATGGTCGTGGTGGTGTGGAGTGTGGTCGTGGTGGTGTAGGTGTGGTCGTAGTTGTGTAGGTGTGGTCGTGGTGGTGTAGGTGTGGTCGTGGTACAGGTGTGACACTCTTATACAGGAGCTGGTCAGGGCTGGTAAGAGCTCGACTGTGATAAGTTAAGGTACTCCGTGATCCACTCAACCTCCCTCTGACGTCAACAACTCCACCCCACCCTCCACCCCTCACCTGCACCCCCCCTACCCCCGCTTCCTCTTCATCCCCCCAGCTGAGGGAAATCTGCGACGGTGTGTGTGTGTGTGTGTGTGTGTGTGTGTGTGTGTGTGTGTGTGTGTTCTTCACTCTGCTTGACCTGAGATTGACTCATTGAGCTCCCACCTTGACCTCCTCTACCTCCACCTCGACTACCTCTACCTCCACCTTGACCTCCTCTACCTCCACCTCGACTACCTCTACCTCTACCTTGACCTCCTCTACCTCACCCAAGACACACCTCCATGACTTCACAACCTCTCCCTCCCTCGTGGCCTCTCAAGAAAGGTAGGTCACATTACCATCACCTTGGCTGGAGGTAGTTATCGGCCTCCTACACTACGGTCCCAATACCCTCTCTGACCTCGCTGGCATGACCCTGTTTTATACGTGACCTCGCTGGCATGACCCTGTTTTATACGTGACCTCGCTGGCATGACCCTGTTTTATACGTGACCTCGCTGGCATGACCCTGTTTTATACGTGTATGTGTCATCCTCAACCATCACCGTGACCAGGGAGAGAGAGAGAGAGAGAGAGAGAGAGAGAGAGAGAGAGAGAGAGAGAGAGAATTATCTGCTCTAATCTTATCAGTGCTGTTCACTCATTACGTCAGTCCTACGTTCTCTCTCTCTCTCTCGGCGATTTTCTTCACCAGAGAGAGACTTAGGGACTGGTGACAGGGTGGAAAGTGACTGGCTGACTGACTGGTGACAGGGTGGAATGTGACTGGCTGACTGACTGGTGACAAGAAGATGAAGGAAGAAGATTGGTAGATGATAAATGACAAGGTTATGGAGGCAGCAGAAAAAGACCCCCCCCCGATGGACCAGTTTTTGTGTTACTCTCTCCTCCCTCATGTCTCACAAGGCTTCTCACCTGTTTGCTGCTGTTGAGTCTGGTAAAACCCCTCCTCTTCTTCCTCCCTTCTCTCCCCTCTTCCTCCTCCTCTTATCACCTTCTCTCTTCCTTCCCTTCCTCTTTTCGATTGCATCTTGAGAAAAGCAAATTAATCTACGACTCTCAACATGGGTTTACAAAGGGAAAATCTTGTCTAACAAATCTGCTGACGGTTTTTAGGAAAGTCTTCGAGGTTGTAGATAATGACGAAAATTGCGATGTTATTTACTTAGACTTTAGCAAAGTGTTTGACAGAGTACCGCATCAGAGGCTTCTGAGAAAAGTTAAGGCTCATGGTATTAAGGAGAAAGTTTTAAATTGGATAAAATCATGGCTCACCGATAGAACACAGAGGGTCAGCGTAGATGGTGTTAAATCTGAGTGGGGCCGTGTAACCAGTGGGGTTCCCCAGGGGTCAGTACTAGGCCCACTCTTGTTCATAATCTACATAAACGATCTAGATACTGGGATCAGCAAAGATATAAGCAAGTTTGCGGATGACACCAAACTAGGGTGGCAGATTAATTCAGGGCAGGATGCAAATGTATTACAGGAGGATTTAAATAAACTGCAGGAGTGGTCAGAAAAATGCGGTTCAGTTCTGGTGCCCTTATTATAGAATGGATATCAATTCATTGGAGTCAGTGCAGCGAAGAATGACGAAAATTATTCCGGGACTTAGAAACCTTTCATATCAAGATAGTTTAAAGAAACTAAACTTGCATTCCCTAGAAAGACGAAGAGTGCGGGGAGATATGATAGAAGTATTTAAGTGGGTGAAAGGAGTCAATAAAGACGATATAGGTAAAGTTCTTATAATATCCGAGCAGGATAGAACTCGTAGCAACGGATTTAAGTTGGACAAGTTTAGTTTTAGGAGGGAGATAGGAAGAAACTGGTTCACAAATAGGGTGGTGGACGAGTGGAACAAGCTTAGCAACTTTGTAGTACGTGCTGGAACGCTGGAAAGGTTCAAAAGGAGGCTAGATAGATTCATGGATGATAGAGAGTGGTAGTAACTCTCGACAGGAGCTGCCATGCACAGGCCAACCGGCCTATTGCAGACTCCTTATTTTCTTATGTTCTTATGTTTCCTTCTCATCCTCTCCTCCCTCCTCCTTCCCCTTTCTCATCCTGCCCTATCCTCCTCTCTTCCCATCCACCCCCCTCTGCATCCCTTCACCCCTCTCTCCTCCTCACACCCCTCTCTTCACCCCTAATATCCACCATTCTTCAAGTTGTCTGGAAAAAAGAACTAAATCTAGAGGTATTGGTAAGAGAGCCGTCCTCTGTGTGTGTGTGTGTGTGTCAGTTTAAACGACCACCTCAGCGGTGTTTCCCATAATCTATTTTTCCGACAAACAAGTTTCTCAGACACACGGGAGAGGCGACCTGTTGACCTACTTTAACCTGACACATAACCTCTCATGACCTTGATGCCTGGGGTCGGTCATTGTGCTCTGATGACCCGACTTAATGTCAAAACGTGCGCTAGTGACCTCTTGTGTATGTGTGCTCTTGCTTGCGTGCCTGTGTGTGTGTGTGTGTGTGTGTGTGTGTGTGTGTGTGTGTGTGTGTGTGTGTGTTCGGTTAGATTAGAATAGGTTATTAAGTTGACCCATGGCCCAATCGTCCGGGGGTGATGAATGTGAAACATCTTGTTAGCGTCATAAGAACTAATGGAGTAAACTACAGCGGGTCATACTGGTCAGTCCCGTTTACACTCAACCCCTATCGCAAATATAACCATCCACCCTACTGTATGTTTGAAGCTATCCAGCGTATTAGAGTTAATGGTGATGTTTGGTAACTTGTTCCACTCGTCCACTACTCTATTTACAAACCAATGTTTACCTATTTCGCGCCTAAATCAAAATTGGCGTAATTTAAAACCATTGTTACGAGTTCGCTCCTGGTTGGATAGTTTAAGTACCTTTGTTATATCACCTTTGTTTAGCCCTGACTTCCATTTATACACCTCTATCAGGTCGCCCCTCGCTCTACGTCTCTCGAGGGAGTGCAAATTAAGATGCTTTAACCTGTCTCTGTACTCAAGGTTCCTAATGCCCGGGATTAGTCTTGTCATTCTCCTCTGAATTCTTTCCAAGTTCTGTATATCCATTCTGTAATACGGTGACCAGAACTGAACTGCGTAATCCAGGTGTGGTCTCACAAGAGCAAGATACAGTTTTAGGATGACCTCGCTAGTCTTGTAACTAACACTCCTTTGTATGAACCCAAGTACTTTGTTAGCCTTGTTTCGAGCAAATACACATTGTTTACTTGGCTTAAGATTCCTACTTATCATCACTCCTAAATCTTTCTGCACTGGTTAGCCAGTCCAGTTGGAGAGTTGTCCGGTCTTCTCGGACTATTCCTTGGCACTCGGTAACGCAGCTCATTAACTCAGGGTGTTGCTGTTATGTTGGCGACAGCTTCTACATCTTAAACATTGCGTCATGCAGCTCGTTAACTCAAGGTGTGGTTGTTGTGTTGGCGACAGCTTCGACACCTTAAACATTGCGTCATGCAGCTCGTTAACTCAGGGTGTGGTTGTTGTGATGGCGGCAGCTTCTACACCTTAAATACTGGATCATGCAGCTCATTAGCTCAGGGTGTGGTTGTTGTGTTGGCGACAGCTTCTACATCTTAAACACTGGGTCATGCAGCTCGTTAACTCAGGGTGTGGTTGTTGTGTTGGCGACAGCTTCTATACCTTAAACATTGGGTCATGCAGCTCGTTAACTCAGGGTGTGGTTGTTATGTTGGCGACAGCTTCTACACCTTAAACACCGAGTCATGCAGCTCGTTAACTCAAGGTGTGGTTGTTGTGTTGGCGACAGCTTCGACACCTTAAACATTGCGTCATGCAGCTCGTTAACTCAGGGTGCGGTTGTTGTGATGGCGACAGCTTCTACACCTTAAATACTGGATCATGCAGCTCATTAACTCAGGATGTGGTTGTTGTGTTGGCGACAGCTTCTACACCTTAAACATTGGGTCATGCAGCTCGTTAACTCAGGGTGTGGTTGTTATGTTGGCGACAGCTTCTACACCTTAAACATTGGGTCATGCAGCTCGTTAACTCAGGGTGTGGTTGTTATGTTGGCGACAGCTTCTACACCTTAAACACCGGGTCATGCAGCTCGTTAACTCAAGGTGTGGTTGTTGTGTTGGCGACAGCTTCTACACCTTAAACAAATTCACGCCTGTAGGTGGCTCTTGGGCCGGCCATCCTCATACAAGAGGTTCAACCATTAGCCTCTGTATGTTTAAATTATTGTCTACGTGTGTATGTATAATCAAATGTTGTGTGCGTGTAAATATAATGCATGTATGTATGTATGTGCATATAATAGTTTTATTTGCGTACACATGTAAGTTTCGTCATGGTTGGTGGTCGTACCTGTAATTAGGTAGGCCAGGTGAGGCAAGTGTCAGGTAGTACCATTAGAGGTCGTTAGTCGTCCTGGTAATAAGATTGTGGTTGGTGGATGGTGGTAGTAGTGATAGTTGTTGTGAGATAAAAGATGGTGGTAGTTGTTTGTTATAATATAATTGGTACAGTGGTAGATTGGTCGATGGTGGTTGTAAGATGATGGTAGTTGTGGTTGTTGTAAGATGGTGGTAGTTGTAAGATGATGGTAGTTGTGGTTGTTGTAAGATGGTGGTAGTTTTAAGATGATGGTAGTTGTGGTTGTTGTAAGATGGTGGTAGTTGTAAGATGATGGTAGTTGTGGTTGTTGTAAGATGGTGGTAGTTTTAAGATGATGGTAGTTGTGGTTGTTGTAAGATGATGGTAGTTGTGGTTGTTGTAAGATAACAGTTGATGATAACGGTGATGGTGGTGGTTGTTGTGGTTGCTGTGAGAT